>NW_003546444.1:17639-53703 GCF_000090795.2 Amphimedon queenslandica | reverse complement strand
GTGTGTGTAGTAAAGCTAATCTGCCATTTCCTCTTTATCTCCATTTATAGTTAAGCCCTGACTTATATCATCGGTTTTGTTATGTATCATGGTGTATTGGGCTTGTATTAGGGACTGCTATAGTGGTGATCTGTCTTCATAACACACTCTGGGCTGTATTTCTCAATCCATTTCTCCTTTTCCCTTCTATTCTCTCCCTCCCTCCCTCTCTCTCTCTATTTCAGATGAACAATATGGCCAATACTGCTACCCTAGGAAACGTATGGCCACCGAACGGAGCCTCAGCGAGAGACCCATCACAGGCCAATATGATAAACTCACCTGCCCCTCCCTCCCAGAACGAGATACAATATGCTGATGCACTTATGACAGAAATCACTGTTTAACAAAATAAAATGACATCTTTTTTTTTAACAGATAAATGTCCTTTTTCGATCTTCCAATAATACCCCTTTCTCTTCCTCTCTCTCTCTCTCTTTTTTCTTTCAGTCAAAATCTCTTTAATTAGCATAAATACCAGTTGACTATGTGTGCTATGTGTACATGAAATTATTATTAATTTATTATTATTATTATTATTATTATTATTATTATTATTATTTTTGCAAATAAAATTTTACTGACCAGACTCAAATCAAGTTAACTAAAATTGTGCCGTAGGGAACTCTACAGTCAAAAATTTTTAATAGCAGCTACATTGTAGATACCATAAATCTTCTAAATATTCAACACTCTAACTTCGTCAAATTAAAGGTGAATTTAATTTGCCAAATTTTTAAAAGATTTACAGTACTTAATCCTTTTTGATAGGCAACTCACTAAATTTGCACGCTCAGAAATACATGTACACATATACAATATTAGTATGCAGCTGCTGGGAGATGGATTCAAAAGTAATTTTAATGAATGAAAAAGTAATTATTATTATGATAATACAATAGAATTCACATATTAAGGTATTAAACAAGTATTATTATACATTATTTTTATTATATATTGTTATCAAATACATTATCAGTCATAATTATTTTTATATATAATAATTATTATCTTTGTTGCTGCTGCATTTGTTTCATCATCTGTTCGTCTTGCATGTACATCGAAGTTAGTTTCTTTCCTATTCTGTCGTGGACCTCTAGAAACTTTGCTACACAGCGGTCAAGACATATCGCCTCTCCTTTATTTAGATCCCCTTCGTGATACTTTGGAGGTATACACTTCTTATGACAGGCGGTTGAGAGCCTAAAAATAATAATCAGGACAGAAACACAGAAATAATTTAGAAATTCATTAAAAAATATAAATGGTTAATAATATTAACTACATTTACTTAAAATTAGAATAATTATACTCTCTCTCTCCTTTATACCTGTTATATAAATCAGTCATCATGTCTACTTCAAGATCTGAAAGCATTTGCTGTTGAGCCTGTGGTTGATTCATCTTGATTTCTTGATGTTCTAATTAATGCGCACTCCTCCTTACACGTGTTCAACATGGCGTCCAAGGCAGAGGAAGAAGAACCAGAGAGTGTGGGAGACAACGGCGGAGAGGAGACTCGTATCAGTGTCTATAGTAAAGAAGAAAGAAGGATAGAAGAAGAAGGGGCACTGCTCGTTCAGAAAGCTTTAAACGAAGCCATCATCGCCTCAGGAATGGGTGACTTAGCTTTGGGTGATGAAACAGAGAGTGAAGTAAGAAATATGATATTTGTGTACCTTATCTTGTATTTTTATTTATCTCTTTTAGAACTCTCTCGAGTCAAGGCGTAAGAAAGAGGAGGAGAGAAAACCAACAAAATGGCTGACCATCACGGAAATCTTTCAAAACTCTGCCTCAGTTCTCTCACCAGGCGAACTAATCCACGAACCTTCCTTTAGTCTCTACGACGCAATGTCAGCCATAGAACTCACCGATCCGAAAATGGATGCCATCGTCCAGTGGGATTCGTTTCCTGGCTACCCCCGTTCTTTCCAAGAAGCTTTCGCGAAAGGTCGTGTGAAGGTGAAAGGTCATTCGCCGAGGGAATTGATTGGGATTTTCGACGAAATGCTTGCATGTTATGCCACCTGGTTGAAGGGACACACTCTGGCTCAAACCGTATTCACGTGTCTTTATCTACTGGACACTGATCAGGTGGATAATCTGTTTCTAAGAGCATTCTCGGTTGCCATGGTGAGGATGGTGGAGTATACAAGAGAACTGCTAGCAAAAGGAGGAGTTTATGCTGAAGAGGATCAACAAGTAATGGATACTTAAAAGTATTGAGTTGAAAAATACTGTATAGCGGGAAATTTTGGAGGGGATTAAATTTGGCGAATTTGGCGTTTTGATAGCCATTCAACATAAGTAGTACATTTAAGTACATACATGTACATGTGTAAAAGTTATAAAATGCATAATGGTTTAAAATGGTGGGTTTTATATTTATTTGCAAAGAGCCATCAAAATGCCAAATTTGCTGAAATTGACCCACACCAAATCCCAAAGTTAGATGTATCACCTATAAAGTACAATTGATAAAATGCTCTAATGTACATGTATGTACTACTTTTTTACAATAGGTTATATGCATTGGGCTGAACATGCTAAATAAAGTGAGTGACGAAACAGTACTATCAACCCTCAAGGCTTCAAGGGAGAGACTCGTGAGTATCTCAAAGAACTCGATAACATCAACAGCTATTAAAGACAGAGAGAATTCTCCAGCACTTATCGAGGGTCCTCCATCAATTAACTCTAAGCTTAATAAAGACTGGGACAAGCCATACGTAGAGGCTCTTCTCCAACGAGTTAAATTTACTCGCTCTCTTTTTCTCATCGTGTCCTCTTTAAAAAGACGCACTAGAGAAGGTATTAATTCCAGTGAGGGAGAGTTGGGGCATTGTCGAAGTTTTTTAAATGCTATTTCCTCGACGCTTGATTTAGGAGAAACCTTAGACCCAAGGGACCCGCTACAGCTTGGGTTTCATCCACTCATCAACCAGCACCTACTACCTCCTAGTTACAGGGAGTATGGGATAATGACACGTGTGGAATCTATCACAATGATATCTCAGATTTTATCAGATTTTTCGAGTCTTTATAAAATAGGTCGTCAGAGTAGCTTGATCGATTTATTTTCTTCCCTCATTTCCCTCTCTACTGCTAGCTCCAGCCCAAACGTCCTGGTTAGATCAGCAGTGGCGAGCTTGTGTTTAGGCAATGATCGAACGAGTCTTTTTGGATCAAAGTCACTCCAGTCGATGGTCAAAGACGAGGTGAAAGTCTTGTTCAACCCACCCTCCCTCAACCCTCGCTCCCCTCTCTCGACCACGCCCCTAGTTAACGACCTCGTTGAACGTTTCCTTGGCAACCTATACATTCCATATTCCGAACTCCTTCGTATCTATTGCTCCCACAGAGCCTGCCAGAGATCAATGATATCGAAATATTTGGGCGGAGTCTGCGAGATACAGCACGAGTCTGAGAGTGTTGATCAGCAGCTTCATTCCCTTACTCAGCAGCTGGACCCACAGAGACAGCATCTCTCCTGCTACTGTACTTGGCTGGTCTACTACGTTGCACATCTTTTTGTCGACTATGTCATTCTCGGCTTCGAGTATAACTTGTATAATGTTTACGAGTATCATTACGTGTTCTGGTATCTCGAATATTCTTACGGTTGGAAGCAAATGACTCTTAAAACGGGAGCTAAACTTCTTTCCCAAGAGCCTCAGGCTTCATCGAAAAACAAGAAGAAAGTGAAGGGGAAGAAAAAAGAGATACCGAGAGAGAGAGAAGTTGAAGTCAATTTCCTCCAGGTTAAGAGACTCCTTTGCATTGGGATCATGAGAGGATATGAGGCTCTTGTTCTCGATGGCAAGATCAAGCGCCCGGACTTTGAATTCGGGAGCGAAGAGCTGATATTTACAAATCGTTTTCTCCCATTCACCAACGTCCTTACCCCACAGCCACTGACATACACCAATTACTGTGATCTTGTTGGAATCGATCAACACAAAGGGACGAAACTGAATCTGTACGAAGTCGCTGCCCGCCAGTTCACTACTGCTAAAGTAGCACTGGAGTCTTTAAATCTCGGAGCAGACGAAGAGGCTGTGAGTCTTCTAAAGGTTATTAAAACTAATTTGGTGGTTATGAATTTGGCAGCGACAGGACATAAGAGGGATTCTAAGGCTCCACCTTCTTGGGATTTCTCAATTCATAGAGTGTTTCCTATAATTAGAATAAATTGATTATTATTATTATTATTAGTATTATTTTTAACAATAATAATAACTAATGAAAGATCAATTATTATTATTATTATTATTATTGAATCACCCCTCTTTCTCTATTTGTAAAAAAATTATAATGTTCTATTTAATATTTTTAAGAGTTGTGGTGTCAGAATAGCATGAATGGACATACAATCCATTTATGGTAAAGTCAGAAAAATAGTTGTGACATGTCTTTCATACAAAAAGTAGTAGTTCATACATACAAGGTGAAATCTTTGCAATTTTTAAATAATTTAAATTCCATGGGAAATGGTCCTACAATTGAATAACAAAAAATACGTAATTATTGTTTAAACAATTCAGCTTGATTGTTGATATAGGCTGTCATAACTGTTGTCTCTGTATTTTATGGGGAACAGTTCTCTTAACTGGAATAAATTCAACAGTTGATGCGTCAGTTAGTGCTGTTAATGAGTTTAAGCTCATCTCTCTGAGTATTGATCCTGTCTTTGTCTCTTCACAACTTTTCTCTTCTTCTCCTGATTTTTCTTCCCCTCCAACCTCTCCCTTGTTCCCTCTCCCTTCCTCTGTCTCTCTCTCAAACTCCCCCTTCTCTTTTCTCTTCTCCTGTTCAATCTCTCTTCTCTCCATCACTCCAGCACCTAATGTTACATAGCACAATATGACTTCCTTTCCAGCACTCTCATTCACTCTAACAACAGACATCACCTCCTGCCACGACAATCCATCTTTACCGCCTTTACCACATTTTGGTACTTCCATGACAAGAACAGCATAAGTAGAATGCGAATGGGCTGGACTTTTTTTGTAAAGCAAAAAATGGGCGCCAAATTTGAGCCCACATCTTGGTACCCACCCACTTTTCCTTAAATGGTAATAAGCTATGTAACGTGCAAGAAACCCAGTGTTATGAGTAGCCTCGGAGTTCTTCCAGAGTTCTTCAAATGATACCTTTTCACACTCTAATGATGTGACTTCAATCAGGAAGGTGTGCATTAAATAGAGTACCTCCACCAGTGATAATTTGAGCGACGGTGTTTTTTGTGTATCATCAAAACGAGCACTATCGTGTGTATGGCTCATATCATCTTGCTCTGAGCAGATTCTTTTTGGAGCAGAGAATGTCACAACAGAAGGATCCACTCCAATATCAAGATAAGTATTGTTCCCAAAGCAACCATTGCTGCTAAGATATTCGATTGAAACTGGATCTGTGATGTGAATCTCGTTGTCAATCAATGTTCCTGAGAGTTTTTGAGAAGGTGGAGTCGTTCCTCTCACAGAAACTGATCTCTTCTTATGCCTAGTTAGTGGAGGAATGTAGGACATTGCGTTGGGGTGTGGCTATAGATACCCACGTGGTAGCACGTGGGCCAGTATCCAAGTCAAGTTACTTCTCGAGCAATGTTGTCAAAATTCTGTGCCATACGATCGGTGCCATAGGCATCATGAAGTAAGAAGTCTAGACACGTAGATTGGTGCGGGGATGTATTGGCCACTGATCTATTACATGGTGTACTGTATTACATGTTTCTTATTAAATGCTTCATCTATCTACATCGCTCATATTCATACAGTGAAATCATCATAGTTTATATTGTTTATAGTGGCAGCATGCATCATAATGTATGCATGGCTTGATGAAGAATAACCAGGTATTGTATTTCTTTTCACATATCAGGTTGATGTCATATAACGTTACGCCAGACTTACAGACTTTTGTTCGTCATCATTCTCAGAAGATTAAATTATGATTGTGCATGTGTCAAAATATTTGGAACTGGGAGAAGTGTGAGGAAGCAACAATGCAATTATGTCATTGTGTAAATTATGCAAATTATTGAAAATATGAGAAGAGTAGGGGTCAAGATTGCAACCTCTGCACTTTCAGAGACACTGGCTATAAAAGACACTAAACTTTAATCCAGTGTAGACAAAATAAAACTTCTTAGTTCAGTGAAGCAAAGTTACAGTACCACAAAGGTATACAATAGCTTTATAATATCATATGTGCAAACTTTGAATAAATATCCTTTCCTTTTAGATGCAGAAATTTGTCCTCCTTCTTCTAACAGCAGTTACTATAGGCTGCTATGCAGAGATTGATACAAGCCAATGCTACAATGCCCCAAAGGGGACCCTGTACTATCTCTACAAAAACTGTCGCAAGGCTTCTGACAGTCGTCAGACCAGGTGCATGAATGTTGTTGATCGGTACTGCTCTGATGTAGAGTTTGCTTTTGTTGGTAAAATGCGTCACACTACAGGAGGAGTAATGAGGGCCGTGAACACCACTACAAATGAAATCTTTCTCTCATGTTTCAAGACAGCATACAAAGGTCAAGTCGAAATAAGCTCTCTTCTGAATCACGTCCCTACGTGCAATCATCTTTCTAAAATTCAATCAGGGGATTGCTTGCTGGCAATCAGCAGATACTGTCAACTAGTAAAAGGTCGTTCCTCTTCTGGTTTTGCATATAGCACTTCAGTCAGTCATGCTAATATTGCTTGTTATGATTCAGCAAATCAGAGTCAAATTTCAACAAATATTTTGGCTTCGTATAATTCTAATTGTGATAATTCAAACAAGAGTGCAAGCTCTGATTGCTTCAATGCTGCTTGCCTTTGGTGCGAGGATGAAGGATATGATGGTGGCATTACACAGGGCAGTAATGACACTGATATCATTGTTTCGTGTTACAATGACTATTTTCGCAAACATGTCAAGGTCCGAAACATTAAGACACAAGGATGAGCAAAGCACGAGTGGGATAAAATCCCATTATTGAACAACTATATACTGTCCATTTATTCTTGTTTTGTTCTGTTCTGTTACTTGTAACTAATTAGTTTTATTAATAATTCAGTATAAAAATGTACATTGTCTTACTTGCATGGATTAAAGCACAGACATGACTAAAGCTAGGTTTACACTCGACACAAAACGCAATGCAAATGAACGCAAAATTGAAATTTGACCAATTTTGCGTCAACTTCAAAGCGTTTTTGCGTCAAAAGGTCAAATCGCCCACGCACTTTTCACCGTTTCGTCGAATGTAAACCTAGCTTAATATCCCATCCTTCATTCATAATGACAATAATGTGTTAATGCAAGTCTGGACTCAACCTATAGCTGGTAACTCTTGCTGGTAATGTGCTAAAGTAGATTAGACAGACATGACTAGTAGAGTATTGCTTGCATCAATGTTTAATGTTCATTCTGATACTAAGAATGTATTCCCAAGAGTAACAACAAACACTTTCTTAGAGCCATAAATATCTACCCAATGTGGATTATATCAGTACTTAAGGCATTCATTCATACACAGCACACGTGACAGCACGTGGCCCTCTACGCCCACTTGCAATTAATTTGTTGCTTGAGCCACGCCCTTTTGTTAAGAGGAAAGAAAAGAATGAGCTCAAAGTAAATTTAAAATAAAACAATTCATTATTGATATTGTTGCTATTGTAGGGAGGATTTAATGAGAGAAGTAGAGGAGCTGGAGAGGTAGGGAGGCGAGTTCTACTCGTCAGAATCACATACCAACACACTAATTTGAAATTTAAACACTTCACCTTTTATTAACTCTACTTTTTTCAGGGAGGTCTCCTCTCTACAGCAGAAGATTTTAACAGAGGGAATGTGAGTTTGTGCATAATGCAGTACTATTGATGTGATGACGTGTCGTAACTTTCTTGACCTAATTCTTAAATCATCTCTTTTTGCTCCTCCCCTTGGCCTCCTCCCCCTTTCTCTCTCTCTCTCTCTCTCTCTCTCTCTTTCTCTCTCTCTCTCTCTCCATTTTTAGTGAGACAAGTACTTCTAAAGATGCACGTAAGATGTATGGTGACACAACTCCTGGTGACATAACACATCAAGACGTCACTCTTGAATACTCAGGGTTCTTTAAGCATGCCTTCCGGAACTTACCCAAAGGACTAAAGGAAGACATGGAGAAATTTGAAATATGGGAGATGTGTGCAGAAATAATGAAGGTAGAGAGAAGGAGAGGGAGAGAGAGAGAGAGAGAGGGAAGTAGGGAGAAGGAGGGTGTGTTAAATAATAGTGGGTAATTTTGGAGAAATGAATCTATTGATTTGAGGTCCAACACCTGATACTCTGCTCAGTAGCAAATGCTAAACTAAGATTAGATTTAAAAGTTTTTTAAAAGATTTGACCAAAGATAAAAGCTTTTTTTTAATTTCTTATTCTAAGAAAAATTTTGATTTTTCAAAGTGTTTAAAATTCCTACAAAGACTCTAACAGTTCATAAAACAGTTCTAATCAATGTCATGGTAATAGTAATGTGCTAATACATGTACCGTATAGCTCCAAATTTTCGTCGGTCAAAATTTTCGTCAAATTCATCAGGTACTTGTGCTTGACGAAATTTTTAACCGACGAAATTTTTGTGCCACGTGGGTAGCATGCGGATTAATAACAAAAATGACGAAAATTTTTATTGACGAAAATTAATTTTAACAAGAAATTAAGATTTTGACGAAATTTTTGACTGACGAAAATTTGGAGCTATACGGTATCTTATAATAAATTAATAATGTAATTGAACTCATGTCTATAGGAATCATATGAAGCAAACAAAGAAGACATTGTTGATAGGATGATAAATAAGATGAAGGAGTCATTGCTTAATGCGAGTGGCTCAGGGAGTGAAGAAGATCGGATCGATGCTATTAGAGCCTTCACTTACCTCTTGCATCAAATACCAGTGGAGGAACTAAGAAAGGAAGTAATAATAATAATAATAATAATAATAATAATAATAATAATAATAATAATAATAATAATAATAATAATAATAATAATAATAATAATAATAATAATAATAATAATAATAATAATAATAATAATAATAATAATAATAATAATAATAATAATAATAATAATAATAGTATACTATGCATGTATCAGATAATAAAATTTGAAATGGCCATGACTTGAAAATTTATAGTTGGAATGAGCTCAAACTTTCTACATAGCATAAGGACATCAATATGTATTAGAAAATGTAATAAAAATGGGGGGTGATTTTGGAACCATTTTATCAAAAGAACCATGGGCTATAGCCTTGGGTAATTTTTAGATTTTTGGCGTTTTCTTAAAATGGCCGTAACTTGAAAATTTGAAGTCAGAATCAGCTCAAACTTTCTACATAGCATAAGAGCATCAATATGTATTGCAAAATGTAATAAAAGTTGGGGGTCATTTCAGAGCCATTTTTTAGAAAAAACCATGGACTATAGCCTTGGGTATTTTCAAAAATTTTGGCGTTTTCTTAAAATGGTTGTAACTTGAAAAATTGAAGTCAGAATCAGCTCAAACTTTTTACACAGCACAAGGACATCAATATGTATCAGAAAATGTAATAAAAATTTGGGGTAATTTTGGAGCCATTTTTTGGAAAAAAACATGGGCTATAGCCTTGGGTAATTTTTAGATTTTTGGCATTTTCTTAAAATGGTCGTAACTTGAAAAATTGAAGTCGGAATCAGCTCAAACTTTCTACACAGCATAAGGACATTGATATGTATCAGAAAATGTAATAAAAAGTTGGGGTTATTTCGGAGCCATTTTTTGGAAAAAATCATGGGCTATAGTACAGGGATTTTTTCAGAATTTTACCGTTTTTTAAAAATGGCTGTAACTTGAAAAATTATAGTCGGAATCACCTCAAACTTGCTACACAGCATAAGGACATCTATATGTATCAAAATTTAGGATAATTTCAAATGGAATCACTTGAAACTTTGTATATTGCATGATTTGATTTTACGCTATCATTTATACTTTCATAGCATAAGAAAATACTCATTTTATGTGGCACTTAATTTTTGTTGCATCCTGCAAACTTAAAGAAAGAAATCAATTGCTAATAATAGATTAATATTATTGTATTTATTCTCACATGTAGTGTGTTGATGGTAAAGAAGCAGCAGATGTGATAATGGATATATTGACACTGTTACCTGGTACTCAACATCAGAAGCTTATTCAGAGCAAACCTGACCATCCTCCACCCACTAGTGGACCAGCTGTAGCAAAACATGGCGAGAGTAAGGGACAAAAAAGTTTATTTAGTGTTTAATAAGAAAAGGAATTAAACAACTGGTAACTACCGTTACCTTTTTTCAAGGACTATAGATTTCGCTGATTTTTATTTTGCGAATTTAATTATTACAAATTTATGCCATCTGCCATCTTGTACCGTATTTATTTGATTTTTGTGGAAGTAATTTTTGCGAATCTTAAAAAAAATTACAAAATCTACGCAATTTACAGCCCTCAAAAAAAGCTGCGCTACAGTATATGAACCAATAGTGTATGGTTAGACTAGTGTACATTGCATGGTCATATTGTGTGGACTAGTACCTTTAATTTCAATTTTCAATGATATTGTGTTAGTAAACACTGTCTATACTCTAGAATTGTCCCAAAGCACAATGTATGATTTATTTAAACTGAGCAATGAAATTATACAATAATAATAATAATAATAATGATAATAATAATAATAATAATGATAGCAATAATAACATTATAACATGACATTCAGAGTACACATGATACACGTACATGTACATGTATAAGCACACGTCAGAAACAATGATAATAATAATAGTAATAATGATGATAATAAATAACAGTGTCCTATTTTCAAGCTTTACATAGTTGTATGTTGCCTCTTACTATTATATAGTGGAAGTTGAACTTGAAAGGTTCCTTATCCTACAGCAGTGGGCAGTAATATACCACACTGAAGCCTTGTTCTACTACGTTTCCTTATGATAATTACACAGTGGTTTGTAACTTTGGTTTGTACATGTTGCATCTACTATAACCCTCAGTTTTTCTTATTGCATTAATCTACAACTTTAGAGTAGTTTAACTAGTTTTACAACCTCATCCTAAGGTTAATGAATGCCTATCATAAATGAGCATGACTTGAAGGGCCTCTATTTGCATTTCTTAATGCACGAAGCCTAATTCTGACTCTAATCATCCTAACTCTAATTGTCCAGTGAATGCTCAGCACACTCCATTACAAAGCACTTGTATAGGATGCCATTGATTGTGGGTAATTGTGTATTTTAGTTGTTCATATGTACATGTATAACAATGCATGATTTGATTATAATGTCTAGTACTTTAAGGATATTCTGTATTTGATTATGAAAGTAACTTTCTTTTCTCTTTCTCTCCTTTTAACTCTCTCCTCTTGCTTTAAATCTCTCTCTCCCTCTCTCCCCCTTGCTCCTTTTCTCTTCCTTTTTTTCTCTCTAATACCATGCAGTTAGTAGAGTCCAAAGGTTTTGTTCAGCCTGTGATAAACCATTAACTGAGAGTCAGCTGTCTGATCCTCAACAGGTGTGTGTGTGTGCGTGTGTGTGCGTGTGTGAGTGTGTGTGAGTGTGTGTGTGTGTGTGCGTGTGTGTGTGTGCGTGTGTGAGTGTGTGTGTGTGTGTATGTGTGTGTGTGTGCGCACGTGTGTGTGTGTGTGTGCGTGCGTGTGTGTGTGAGTGTGTATCTGCAAATAGTGTAATATTATTATCCATTAAATGAAGCCCTGAAATATTTGTACCCATTCAAGTATTACGTGCATTTGTATGCGTATTCATTGCATATAATAGTGTATAGGTAATACTTCAGAATTTTGTCAGGAGCAAATTGATAGTGTGCTTCATGTACATGTACATGTATGTGCAGTATAGTCAAATTTACTATGTTGGGCCTGCATGCCATTAAGTTTTAATAAAAAGCATGGGCAATTTAACCTTTTGACGCATCCTTATGCTAGAGTTGAACAAATTCTACTCCAGTGTCAACACAATGACAGACCCAGTGTATTATTGTAACCTTTATGATCTCAAATTCACAGGCAATGGAATTAGTGCTTCTTACATTAATGTTTATGTATAGCTGCATTTTTCAGTGGTTTAGTGATATCACGCAAAGCTTGTCTAACTGGGTTTTATTTGAAATTTATTTATCATTTTTTCGTTTATTTGTAGGTTGTTGCAGCTAGTGAGACTGTTTTCTTCCATGCTAAGTGTATGAAATGTCATCACTGCAAGAGAAAGAATGATTTAAGTGTCTGTCAAGTTGGTGGAGTCAAAAACTTGAGATTAGTCTGCCAATCCTGCTTAAGGAGCCATGGTTATGATATTGTTTAGAGACAAGTTTCTTTCTTTAGCTTTCCTCCTCCTCTTTCTCTTCCTTTATTTTACTACAACTGTTAATGTACAACCACAGTTAGTTTTCATTATTGGAACAAGAAGATATAAATGTACTATAATTATTTTTAATGTGGCAGTATGCCATATTTACATTCACTGACATAGCCTCTAAAAACGCAGGTACATTGGCTAGCTATTTGCCCTGTAGTAAGTTTGTGTAGAGTAGTATACTACATTGGCAGTCAATGCATGTCCTGTAGTAGCAACATTACTACTGTAGTTGCTCTGCTTTGTATAGCAAACTAGTCATAAAGTATGATTTAATATGCATTTCTTAGAATTCTTGTTGCTTTAATTACACATGTAATCCGCACATCCTTAAATGTACTTGTAGCTGATGGAGTTATAGCCACACAAAGTTACAGAGGCAACTTTTACTAGTTTTTGTTCATTTTGTATATGATACCCTTTCTCCCTCTTTACCTATGACGTTGATTTCCGAGCAGGTAGTAATTAACTTATCATTGTTATTGTTATTATACTAATATTTCATTCCGTGGTACGACATATTTACTCACAATGCTCATATGAATGAGTATACTTCATTACATTGTATTAGTAGTGCCAGGAAGGTTCAATGACCTTTATAACAAAATTATGAAGACATATAATACCCTCCCACTATGTCTGGGGAAAAATAACAATAATTATGATATACATGTATGTGTATTTGATGCATATACTGCAGTATTGTTAGGGTATTTTGTAAGTGTATAATTACAATGTATGTGAGATCATAGATACAGTTTACTGTTGGTCAGTTTTGGTCTTAGTAGGAAGGACAGAGGAAAGAGGAAATCATGCTTTGTAATTGGGTAAACCTAGCCTTATGTCTTTGTTAGTATAAGTGATATCATTAGTACCACCTGCTTCTCTCTAAACTCATTATTCCTTTTACATGTACATGTACATGCCTCGCTGATTTTGTCATCACAATTAGCTACGTGTAATTGCAATGTAATTAATACAGCACACCCTCATTTATAATACATACATGTACATGTACATAGGCGTATATATATATATATGTGCATATTTATATTCAGTTTGTGTACCTTCAGACATTTATGGAATCTCAAAATTTAATTGACACTAATTTAAACTAATAATCTCAGACATTCCGACACCATTCCTTGCTGCCATAGCAGTCACGTATAAGTTATGCTGGCCTCAAGCAAAAAAGAACTTCGTTGAATCTCTAATACTTCTAATTTTATGTCTGTAATTACATGTACACCTACGCATTGAAACTCTAGTCCTTTGGCATTTCCTTTCTTAAATCATTACCCGTGAAATATGCACCATCAGGTTATTTATGTAAATTTTACTATTAAATATCTTAATTGGATTATGGCTACAATCCGTTTGTTGTTAGCGTAACATTTAACGAAAATTGCTTACACACGAAAAACTATGTCACTCACTTCCCACACTCATTTCCCAGATGTCTGTTTTTACATGTACATGTACATCCATGTTATAATGCATGATGTATTTCGTGTGTGGGAGAAATGACAGATGATGGCTACAACCTTGTAATCATGTCCTCATAACCTGTAATCAATCAGCTGCCCATAGACACATGTTCATATACTATAGATAGCGGATTTTCTCAGGTCCAGTACTGTCACACTTTATACCGTGTAAGTGGATTTTTAGGGTTTCAAATTTTGCAGATTTCGCTGATTGATTCCTGATTTGCGGAAAATAAAATTTGCAAAAATCTATTTATTAACAGTACATGTCGTAGAATTTGCAAAATTAAAACCCGCGAATTCAAATTTAATAGATTTTGCGAAGTATAATTCCCTCAAAATAAACCACTTATACAAATTTTACTCTGTTAGAAGACTGCATCCATCCATACCTGTTGCGTTTTGGTAATTTTGTGAGTTTAACTTTTGCTTTTGGAGCAACACTCTCTACTACATAAACAAGCCAAGGCTTCTATTTCCTATCATCATTCGTATACGCATCACACAGGCTTTAATTAGAAGGATCTCCTATACTTCGTAAAGGCTTAGTATTTCTTCAATGCATTATGTAGCCCCCAGGACTGAACATGTTTTAAATTGAGATGAGGTTCGGAGGGTATGCAGTTATAAGTACATGACTTTATCAAGAAGCATATTAAGGTTTCTGACTTTCTGGCTGTGTATAAGTTGGTTCCATGGAAGTTTTAATGCTACGCACAAGCAAAAGGTCATATATGACCTTTTGCTTATCTGTACCACTAAAATCTCCATGGAATCAATTGATACACAGCCAGAAGGTCAGAAATCTTAATATAGATGTGAACCTATGTAGTTTTTATTGTATAATATAACTTAATTATAATATACTTGAGTAGATCAAGATTACTATGAAATGTTACTCCATTATTTTATAATGCAACATACTGAGCTGCCTACTCATGTTGCATGTGTTCTGCATGTGCAGCCTATAGTGCATGTATTTGTACATGTGTGGGTGAGCATTGCATTGCATAGTATCAATGTGCAGCTTGATGTAGGATGTGGCTTTAATTGAATATTCTGTTATTAAGAATCATTGCAAGAATTAGAATTTCAGCTAAGCATGATAGGAATGCGATCAAGGGTCCTCTGGCTATAAAAGGAAGCCAAACTCTGAGCCAAAACACAGCAGCTGAAGAGGAAAAGAAAAGAACTTAATCGACTTTTAGCTGTAACCTTTTGTTCTTTGTCAAAGAATTATCAAAGGTATGAGCTTACTTGCAGGCAAAGTTTTATTTTTGCTCTCTCTCTCTCTCTTTCTCTTTCTCTCTCTCTCTCTTGCTTTCATATAGATGCAGAAAGTAGTTCTCTTCTTTTTGGCTGCAGTCTTTATAGGCACCAATGCTACTATTGATGAATCCCAGTGTTACGAACCTCCAAGTGGCAACCTGTATAGCCTTTACAGGAACTGTCGCAAAGCCACAGACAGTCGTTCAACAAGATGCATGAATGTAGTCGATCGCTATTGCTCTGACGTTACGTATGCTTTTTTTGGCAAACTTCCTACAGCCACTTCTGGGATAATGAGAGGTGTGAAGGCCAACACAAACGAAATATTTATCTCCTGTATAACTACACAGTCTAAAAATGAAGTTAAGTTGAGTGATCTTACTGGATGTAACAGCTTTGATGACATCCAGTCAAAAGAATGCTTAAAAGCTACAAGAGAGTATTGCCAAAGAATGCTTGGAAGCAGAAGTGCTGGATATATATATTTAACTTCTGCTAGTCGTGCACATACTGTTTGCTTTAATTCCGTTGAGCAAGGAACAGTTTCTCCAAGCGATATGTCTTCGTTAAACTCTAACTGCAATGATTTGAGCGATGCTGCAAGTTCTGATTGTTTCAATGCTGCTTGCAAGTGGTGTGAGGGTAAAGGACATGATGGTGGCATTACACAGGGCATTGAAGGCTCTTCTATGATTGTTGCATGCTACAAAGACAACTTCCATAAATATGTCCAAGTCAAGAGTGCCCTGAGTCAAAGTTCTTATTACTATCGTCAGTATCTCGCAGCCAAGAGGAGGTATGAGCAAGCAAGGCAGTACGAGCTGGCTAATGAGGAGGAGTATGGGGAGAATGAGGGGCCCTATCAATTCAGGAGTGACATCAGGGAAGAATAAAGATTTCAAAAGAACTTCTTTATCATTTTTGCTTTGTCATTCATTCATTCATTAGTTTTTGATTTTTAGATTCTCAGTTTTCTTTTTTCGTAGTATTTGCTGCTTAATTGTGTCTTTTGTCATTTTGTTTTTATAAGACAGTTTTTTAAAAAAAACATTGAAAGTTTAAGAATCCTTGTTGTAATAAACATGCAAATAAGGCGTTAATCAAAAATAACTCAGTATTGTAGTAATACAATTGAAGCATAAGAGTGAAGAGAGATTGGAGGAAAGAAGATCCTTACTTCACTGTATGCAGAATGTGTATGAAATTACACATAAAAGGTGCAGTATTCAATCTACACCTTGGTAGTTCTATGCTGACAACTATAAGTGAAAATAAATATTCACATACTAATCAATTATAGATACATGCATACATACCATCATAATGACAAGTTGTCCATATATGTATAGTGTACATTCTTTGTTAGTTACTGTTGTGTGTGGGATAGCTTAACTAATGATGATCTATTGTAGATAATATAAATATTGTCACCAGTAATGATTGAGAATGCACGCAGGTGCATATTCACTTAAAATGCTAATGGAAAGACTGACTCCTACATGATAGAAAATGCCTAACTGCTATAATCAGAGGCCTTTCAAGCCTCATTCTAACATAATTTTGGCATGTAGGAGTAGTAATCTTGGCATTCGTGCCCAGCAGTCTAGTGTAACAGTACTATATGTGGACTATATAGTATGAAGTCTGTCTTCCATATTTAGCAATTAAGTGGCCTAGCTTGTATTTAGTCCCAAAACCTTTCAAAAGTTTAATGAAATGTATGTATAATGGTAACATGCAGTTGTACATCTGTCACTATCTGTCATCGTTTGTATTGAAAGTTAAGACTAACGGGACTTGTATACTTTTATAATAATTAGACCACTGCATTTTTATAAAAGGAAGCATGTTAAACTCCAGCAAGATAAGGAAAGATAGAGAAATTAAGACTGTATATCTATACTGAAGACACTTTAGAGAAAAGGTAAAATTTCTTCTTCTGTATACAAACACACGACATCTTCCCTGTAGATGCAGAAAATCGTTATCATCCTTTTAGCTGGGGCTATTGTGAGTTGCTATGCAGCTATTGATGAAACACAGTGCTATGAAACTCCCAAGGGAACCTTGTATCGTCTCTACAGGAACTGCCGTAAAGCCTCTGAGAGTCGTTTAACAAAGTGCACAAATGTTTTTGATCGTTATTGCTCTAACGTTCAGTATGCATTTGTTGGTAAGCTTAGTACCTCAACCACTGGAGTCATGAGAGAAATAAAAGAGGATACAAATGAGGTCTCTTTCTCCTGTATTAAGGCCACGTCTAAGGTTGAAGTTGAAATGAGCTCACTTCATAGCGAAGTTCGTGGTTGTGATGATCTTGAAAAACTTCAGTCAGGGGATTGCTTGCTGGCAATCCACAGATACTGCCAGAATATGAATGGTCGCTCCTCTTCTGGTTTCGCATATAGTGATTCAGCCACTCATGCTAAAATTGCCTGCTTTGATGCAGTGAAACAAAAACGAGTTGCAGTAAATAGTTTGGTTTTACATAATTCCAAATGCGACGATCCAAGCAAAAGTGCAAGCTCTGATTGCTTCAATGCTGCTTGCAAATGGTGCGAAGCTAAAGGACATGATGGTGGTATGACACAGGGCAGTGAAGACAATGAGATTATTGTTTCGTGTTATGATGACTACTTTCACACTACAGCTACAATTAAGAATCGAGTTGCCTCAACGAGTGATTATTATTATCGTCAATACCTTGCTGCTAAGAAGAAATGGGAACAAGCAAAGCAAGAGGAAGAGCCTCAGGAGTGGAATGATCCCATGAATAATTCTGATGAATTTCAATTCACTGATCATGCTTTTGAAGAATAAAGACTGATTTCAATACAGGGACTTTTTGTAGTGACTGAATAGTTTTGTATCCTTTAGTTTGAATTGTAGCTTAGTTATAGATTAATTTGTGATGCTAATTACTGATTTTTTAATTTAAGAATTATTTTTAAACTAAAGTATCTGATATTATTATAGTGCGCTGCATTTCCACTGCTGATAGTTATATCTAGCTGCATGAGAATTGTCATGCATGCATGCAAGTAGATCTACATGCAGTACTGTACATGAATGTAGTATCTTGTAGCATTGGGTTTAATTGTTTGGAAAAACTTTAAAACAACTTGATAATTGCTTGTACCACATGTTGCTTGCTACTGCTGCCTCGCAACAACTGCATGGTCAGGTGGTTATTGTTGACATAATACACTCTGCTAAAGCATGTATGCACATATGGTCTTTATGTTATTTAAACTCATTACAATAACTAATTTTGGACTGGGTACACTATTTAGCTAATGTCCACAGCCTTTTAAGAGAAATTAATGTTAATTGTTTTGTGAACATGTATGATGTATATCTAATAAAAGGCTATAGCAAGCATGTAGCTAGTTGATAGTTCTATTGTATTAGTCATGCAACTAAATTTTCAAGCTGTTCTTTATTACATAAACTATTTACTATACACAAAACCTCATTTTTATATAGATCACAGAACAATCTCATAATAGACAAGAATTAATAGGTCTATTGTCCTTGAGCTAATTATTTGAGTGTAGATAGGTGTGGTTTCCATCACAAAATAATCTCAGCAGTCAGCACTATTAGAGCTAAAAGCAGCAATCGAGCAGGAATAAGATGTATGATGTGATTATTATTGGTGCTGGCGTTGAAGGAAGTGCTACAGGATACCACCTAGCTTCAAAAACCGGCAAAAAAGTGCTGCTCCTGGAGCAGGTCTGTTTCAAGAGAATACCCTTATGATCTTGTGATTAATAATTAATATTTTTTAGTTTGACAGAGGACATACAAGAGGTAGTTCTCATGGAGGGTCCCGTATCACTAGGAGAGCTTATCATCAAAGCTATTATGTTAAAATGATGGACGAAGCTTTTAAACTGTGGTCGGACATTGAGAAAGAATCAGGGAAGCAGTTGTATCAGTAAGTTAACACTGATATTGATTTTGATATTGATTACATGTACAAGCATTGCGATTTAACTCTTAAGTAGATTTTGTTGATACTAAAAATTGTGATTATATTATTTTATATTTATTGTTGATTTAGTGTTATAATTAATTAACTACATGTATTAATTTTATTTCAATGGCAAAAATAGTAATTGATAGTACCCATGATTTAGAAGTACCTCTAAGGTATTTAGTTTTATCTTAAATGCCAAATCAAATTATAGTTTTTCAGTTAAATTACAGTAAAAATTCAGCTAGCGGTATTAGGAAAATATTTAATTTTTTAGTAAAACCGGAATAATTGTTTTTGGTCCGGAAAAATCTGCTTCCAACTCGAGGAAAAGAATCCAAGACTACATCAAATCAATGGAGGACAATGGAGTGTCTCATCGAGTTATGAGAGCTAAAGAAGTTAATGATGAATATAAGGATCAGTTGAAGTTACCTGATGAGTACTTGTGTGTGTCTGAAGAAGATGGAGGAATATTGAGAGCCTCTAAAGCTGTTGATACTTTACAAGTAAAAGAGGGAGGGCTCTATCAGCCTTTATATAAATTTCCCTTCCTTTCCTCTCTCTCTCTCTCTCTCTCTCTCTCTCAGGATTTATTCATACAAAATGGTGGTGAGTTGCTTGATAATCATCAAGTGACTGGTATAATCAATAATGATGATGATACCATCACTATACTCACTGGCAGTGGGACTCAGTTCAATACTAAGAAACTGATACTAACCACTGGACCATGGACTAACAAAGTATTGCAATATACTGGAATTGAACTACCTTTAAAAGTAAGAGGGAGAGATCCTGAAACAGTATGCATTTGAAATTGTTCCAAATTTTGACAAAATACCATATATGTACTATACAGGGTATCTTTAAAATTGCTTGAAAAAAATTATCTATTTTATTTAAAAATACATATATTGTGCCGCAAGTTTGAGCAGATCCTAATCAAAATTAGACTTTTACAGATTTCGAAAGTTATTGCAGTAGCATTACTAAGTAGGATTCAACCCAAAAATGAAATGGCTGCCACGACTTTTGTAGCCTTGCTATACCGGGAAAAAGAACTCACTCCTATGCTTACCAGACTTTTGAGGACCTAGTACAGGGGTTTTGGCCAAGTTGAGTCAAAAATGAAAAGGAGAGAATTCTTTACTTTTGCAATTTTTTGGATGTGCCATGTATTCATTGCTTTTGATATTAAATGTAATAAAAAGGGACCACTCCCTGCTGTAGTGCAATACAGGTGTGATCCCACGATAGGTCAAAGCAAGCCTTGAGCACTATCAGTGTGAAAAGAAATAGAGCAATCGTCTTTCCACCCAGTGGGCAGAGTTTGAGCGATTAAACTCAAAAGAACAGTTATTTCTACTTGATCTTAGCCAGTAGGCCGAGAAGCGATGGCATTGCTAAATTTCAAGTGACCTTTTATACTGGAAGTTTGAACAATGGCATCGTGGGTCCACTTCCTGTAGTTACACGTCTTGCCATAACTATGAATGCTGCTACTTATCACATTGTCACCAGAGCTTGGATATACTATTACACATAATGGCAAGAGTGGATAATTATTTAGGATTTATCCACTCTTAATAGTAGCATCAAACTCTTGGTACCAGCATTATACCATATAACGCTTTAATTTGGCGGAGTTTTATTTTGGCGATTGGCAGTTTGCAAGCAGAATCGCCAATATTAAAACCGCCAATCATTAATGTGCATGCTCAGTAATGCACGTGTGTACACAAAAATCGTCAAATTAAAAACCGCCAATTACAATTTTACATCAAAATTGCCAAAATAAAGTGCCGCCAAAATAAAGCGTTATACAGTATTATATTCTGGTACCTGATATAAAATAAGAAATGCCTGGTTTTAAGTGAAATTGATTGAAATAGAATTTTGAAGTACATTTAAAGACCTTCATACACAAGGCAACTTGTTGCTGCCAACCAAGGAGCATGTTGCCAAAAAATAGAACATGTTTCTATTCTCCGCAACATGTTACTTACAAGATCAAAGTACCCACAAATGTTACTAGCAACAAGTTGCGTCATGTATGAGGGCCTTAACTTTATGTGTCCTTATTTTGCAGTAGCAGTGATATCAGTATGGGGGCCTTAACTTTATGTGTCCTTATCTTGCAGTAGCAGTGATATCAGTATGGGGGCCTTAACTTTATGTGTCCTTATCTTGCAGTAGCAGTGATATCAGTATGGTGGCCTTAACTTTATGTGTCCTTATCTTGCAGTAGCAGTGATATCAGTATGGGGGCCTTAACTTTATGTGTCGTTATCTTGCCATAGTAGTGATATCAGTATGGGGGCCTTAACTTTATGTGTCCTTATCTTGCAGTAGCAGTGATATCAGTATGGGGGCCTTAACTTTATGTGTCCTTATCTTGCAGTAGCAGTGATATCAGTATGGGGGCCTTAACTTTATGTGTCCTTATCTTGCCATAGTAGTGATATCAGTATGGGGGCCTTAACTTTATGTGTCCTTATCTTGCCATAGTAGTGATATCAGTATGGTGGCCTTAACTTTATGTGTCCTTATTTTGCCGTAGCAGTGATATCAGTATGGGGGCCTTAACTTTATGTGTCCTTATCTTGCCGTAGCAGTGATATCAGTATGGGGGCCTTAACTTTATGTGTCCTTATCTTGCCGTAGTAGTGATATCAGTATGGTGGTCTTAACTTTATGTGTCCTTATCTTGCAGTAGCAGTGATATCAGTATGGGGGCCTTAACTTTATGTGTCCTTATCTTGCCATAGTAGTGATATCAGTATGGTGGCCTTAACTTTATGTGTCCTTATCTTGCAGTAGCAGTGATATCACGGGGGCCTTAACTTTATGTGTCCTTATCTTGCAGTAGCAGTGATATCAGTATGGGGGCCTTAACTTTATGTGTCCTTATCTTGCAGTAGCAGTGATATCAGTACATGCATTTGATAAATTTAAGACAATTATTACCTTTATTTTTTATCAGGTTCACAAAGCTGAAGTTTTTTACTGGAGGACGGAAAATCCAAAGCATTTCTCTGCTGATGTTTTCCCAGTTTTTGTTGGTATCAGTGGAGATGGTCACACATATGGACTACCTGTGTTTGAATATCCTGATCTATTAAAAGTATGTCATTTAAAAATAATGTCATTTACCTCAGAATAAAATATGCCATTTACCCTTTACATGTATATCAAGTGTACTTTAAAGTCTTTGAACTATAACTATTATACAATATTATTTTTATTGGCCTTGCCCAGCTTTGCATAGGCAAGGACTACTAGGTACTACTATTGTCTGTCTGTCTTTAAAAATGGCACCTGCTTTTATGACTATAATTATGCATGGTTGATTCAATTGTGGAAAGGTTGAACTGATATTCTCTTCACGTAATCCTTATAGGTATGTCCACACACTTATGAAGAGATTGATCCTGATGCCAGGGATGTTAATCCTACTAGTGTTGGCCTGCCTGTTGTATCTCAGTTCATTAAAGAGCACTTTAAAGGAGTAGATCACACTAAACCAGCCATTCATGAATTTTGCATATGGACACAAACTGTATGTGACTTATAACATATTTCAATATATGCTTCATCATTCTCTTCTCTTCTCATTTATTTCTTTTTAGTCTAATTATGATCCATTTCTCGATTACCATCCAAATTACCCTAACATCATAATTGGAGCTGGTTTTTCAGGTCAAATAAATAATAATAATTTTTATTCACTTACAACGTAATATATTGTTCTAAGATCAAGCATCCACATACAAGTGTGTATTGTACATCTATTAAATATATACTCACCTACAGGTCATGGTTTTAAGTTAGCTCCAATTGTTGGGAAGATATTGAGTGAACTGGCCTTGGGTGAAACTCCTTCCTATGACCTTTCACCTTTCAAGATACAACAAGCTTATACTGTAAGCACATGTAGGCAGCCACCAAAGTTCCTTGAACAGGATCTACTTCTGCAAACTTGTTTCCCAATACATGTATAATTTAAAATGAGGAATTCTCTCCTAGCAATTTAAAAAATACCCTGTATAGTAAATACTATGGAATTTTAACTTCAATTATTCAAGATATATCCAAGGCTATATATAGCCCATGGTTTTTTCCAAAAAATGGCTCCGAAATTACTCCAAATTTTTATTAAATTTTCTGACTTATTATGATGTACTTATGCTGTGTAGCAAGTTTGAGGTGATTCCGACTTCAATTTTTCAAGTTACGGCCATTTTAAGAAAACGACAAAATTCTGAAAAATACCCAAGGCTATAGCCCATGGTTTTTTCCAAAAAATGGCTCCAAAATCACCTCAAATTTTTATTAGATTTTCTGATACATATTGATGCCCTTATGCTGTGTAGCTATAGTTTGAGGTGATTCCGACTTCAATTTTTAAAATTCCTGTAAAGGGACTTTGGCCTGATTCTTGAGCAACTTTAAAAATATTGGTAAAAAATTAATTTTTATTGAAATTAGCTCAAACTTTGTGCTTTTGACAGTTGATTTTATACATGAAATTATACCCATTCCTTTTACATGTATATTAAAAATTCCCATTAAAATTAAATCATAGTCATTATTATCTAGAGTATTTTTGCTGGGAAGTAGCTCAAATTTTATACTCGTATATAACTGTTAATTTTTAATTCTAACTGCACATCAAATTCATACACATTACTTACATTCCTTTTACATGTATAGTAAAATTTCCTATTAAAATTAAAATTTTAGCTATTATTATCTAGAGTATTCCGTCTATTGTTGCTCCTCCTGCCAATAAAGAAGTTCAAACTAGTACAAGTTCTCCTCCTCTTGCTCCTCCTCCTGAGCACAACCTTTATGACGTGATAGTAGTTGGAGCTGGAGTTGAAGGAAGTGCTACAGCTTATACACTCACTGCAAAGGGAAAGAGAAATATCCTCCTGCTTGAACAGGTGGGGCAGGAGCAGGCTTAGAGAAGTGTGGAGAGAGAGAGAGAGGGAGACAGGAGAGATATCATACCATTTTAATATTTTTTTAGTTTGATAGAGGACATACAAGAGGTAGTTCACATGGAGGGTCCCGTATCACTAGGAGAGCTTATCATCAAAGCTATTATACAGGATTGATGGACGAAGCTTTTAAACTGTGGTCTGAGATTGAGAAAAAATCAGGGAAGCAGTTGTATCAGTAAGTTAACACTGATATTGATTTTGATTTAGTAGATAAATTGTTAATGAAATATGCTTTGTTTTGTATATGTAATTCTGTATTACTTGTTCTTTTTCTAGTAAAACCGGTATTTATGTGTTTGGTTCAAAGGATTCCAAGGGAAGTCTTAAAGGATCTTCAGTAGCCGACTACATCCAATCAATGGAGGACAATGGAGTGTCTCACAGAGTTATGAGAGCTAAAGAAGTTAATGATGAATATAAGGATCAGTTGAAGTTACCTGATGAGTACTTGTGTGTGTCTGAAGAAGATGGAGGAATACTGAGAGCATCTAAAGCTGTTGATACTTTACAAGTACAAATGGAGAGAAAGAGGGAGGGAACTATCTGCCTTTCATTATGTACATATGTATCCCTCTCTCTGTCTCTGTCTCTGTCTCTGTCTCTCAGGATTTATTCATACAAAATGGTGGTGAGTTGCTTGACAATCATCAAGTGACTGGTATAATCAATAATGATGATGATACCATTACTGTACTCACTGGCAGTGGGACTCAGTTCAATACTAAGAAACTGATACTAACCACTGGACCATGGACTAACAAAGTATTGCAATATATTGGAATTGAACTACCTCTAAAGGTACATGTAAGAAAGACAGGAGTTTAAGTTGAAATAATGTTTATTAAATGTCTAAATTTTAAATTACCTTGATGCAACTTTATTTTCTTCATTTTAGATGCTAAGAGTGGAGCATTGCTATTGGAAGACATTGAATCCTGAGTCATACTCAGTGAGGAATTTCCCTGTATTTGCTTGTATTCTTTCTACTGGACTTGTGTATGGAGTACCAATACTAGAATACCCTGGATTAGTTAAAGTAATACTCAGTCTCATTACTATAGACTATGTGCAATGTTGCTATACTCTATTTTTTTGTTGTTTTTTCTGTCGTGCTCTTTTTTGTAGATTTCTTTTCGCAATATCAAAGAGATAGAGGTTGATCCCGATTGCAGGGACTTTAAATCCTCTCATCTTGAAGATTGCAAAATACTCTCCGAGTTTCTGGAGACCCATTCGTTTAGAGATCTTGACTACTCAACTCCTGCCATAGTTGAGCAGTGCATTTACACGAAGACAGTGAGTTACAGTATAGCAGGTTTCTTTTCTCAGGCAAACTTTCATTTTTTGTCAAAAATACAACTTTCTATTTTTAACTTTCTGTAAAAAAAACACACGTGCTTGTTTCTGTAATTTTGTGTGTTTAATTTTCATTTTTGGAGTTTTTTTGAGAATTTAAGAACTAAAGTTTGGTCATACAAAAATTTGCTGTAATACATTATTTAATGATGTTTGGGTGCAAATTTTGCTCATGTATCAATTCCAACTCTTGGAATTGTAAATCATGCATGCTCTTAGCTTATAAGCTTCACCTAACTTTCAAAATGCATGCTAGCATATTTAAAATGGATTGTTAAATTTATACATTCAAATAAAATGACTTACATGTGTATCTCTTTATTTGTGTAGCCTTCTAGTGATCCTTATCTTGATTACCATCCAAATAATCCAAACATAATAATTGGTGCAGGATTTTCAGGTCGGTTCATTGTATTAGACCACCTAATATTATTTTAAAGTATCATAATGTATGTACTCACCTACAGGTCATGGTTTTAAGTTAGCTCCAATTGTTGGGAAGATATTGAGTGAACTGGCCTTGGGTGAAACTCCTTCCTATGACCTTTCACCTTTCAAGATACAACAAGCTTATACTGTAAGCACATGTAGGCAGCCACCAAAGTTCCTTGAACAGGATCTGCTTCTGCAAACTTGCTACCCAATACATGTATAATTTAAAATGAAGACTTCTCTCCTAGCAATTTTAAAAAATACCCTGTATAGTAAATACTATGGAATTTTAACTTCAATTTTTCAAGTTACGGCCATTTTTAAAAAATGGCAAAATTCAGAAAGATACCCAAGGCTATAGCCCATGGTTTTTTTCAAAAAATGGTTCCAAAATCACCCCAATTTTTATTAGATTTTCTGATACATATTGATGTCCTTATGCTGTGTAGCCAGTTTGAGGTGAATCCGACTTGAATTTTTCAAGTCACGGCCATTTTAAGAAAATGCCAAAAATCTGAAAAACACCCAAGGCTATAGCCCATGGTTTTTCCCAAAAAATGGCTAAAAAATGACCCCCAATTTTTATTAGATTTTCTGATACATATTGATGTCCTTATGCTATGTAGAAAGTTTGAAGTGATTCCGACTCCAATTTTTCAAGTTACGGCCATTTTTAAAAAATGCCAAAAATCTGAAGAATACCCAAGGCTATAGCCCATGGTTTTTTCCAAAAAATGGCTCCGAAATTACCCCAAATTTTTATTACATTTTCTGATCTATATTGATGCCCTTATGCTGTGTAGAAAGTTTGAGGTGATTCCGACTTCAATTTTTAAAATTCCTGTAGATGGACTTTGGCCTGATTCTTGAGCAACTTGAAAAATATTGGTAAAAAATTAATTTTATTGAAATTAGCTCAAACTTTGTGCTTGTGACAGTTAATTTTATATATGAAATTATACCCATTCCTTTTACATGTATATTAAAATTTCCTATTAAAATTAAAATTTTAGCTTTTATTATGTAGAGTATTCCATCTATTGTTGCTCCTCCTGCCAATAAAAAAGTTCAAACTAGTGCAAGTTCTCCTCCTCTTGCTCCTCCTCCTGAGCACAAACTTTATGACGTGATAGTAGTTGGGGCTGGAGCTGAAGGAAGTGCTACAGCTTATACACTCACTGCAAGGGGAAAGAGAAATATTCTCCTCCTTGAACAGGTGGGCCAGGAGCAGGCTTAGAGAAGTGTGGAGAGAGAGAGGGAAAGAAATGGAGAAAAAAGGTATAAATGCAATTTTATTTAATTTTTTAGTTTGATAGAGGACACACAAGAGGTAGTTCATCTGGTGGATCCCGTATCACAAGGAAGGCTTATCATCAGGGCTATTATGTAAAAATGATGGACGAAGCTTTTAAGCTGTGGTCGGACATTGAGAAAAAATCAGGAAAGCAGTTGTATCAGTAAGTTAACACTGATATTGATACTAATTTTAATCCTAGTAGAATCCACATTGTTAATTTATGCTTTGTTATCTGTAATACTTTTTTATAGTAAAACAGGTTTTTATGTGTTTGGTTCGAAGGATTCCAAGGGAAGTCTTAAAGGATCTTCAGTAGCTGACTACATCCAATCAATGGAGGACAATGGAGTGTCTCACAGAGTTATGAGAGCTAAAGAAGTTAATGATGAGTATAAGGATCAGTTGAAGTTACCTGATGAGTACTTGTGTGTGTCTGAAGAAGATGGAGGAATACTGAGAGCATCTAAAGCTGTTGATACTTTACAAGTACAAATGGAGAGAAAGAGGGAGGGAACTATCTGCCTTTATATAACTTTCCCTTCCTCTCCCCTCTCTCTCTCTCTCTCTTTCTCTCTCTCTTTCCCTCTGTCTTTTAGGATTTATTTATACAAAATGGTGGTGAGTTGCTTGACAATCATCAAG
Source organism: Amphimedon queenslandica (assembly GCF_000090795.2). Taxonomy (NCBI): domain Eukaryota; kingdom Metazoa; phylum Porifera; class Demospongiae; order Haplosclerida; family Niphatidae; genus Amphimedon; species Amphimedon queenslandica. The sequence continues at coordinate 25,741 of NW_003546444.1, read as the reverse complement.
TAACTGGTATAATCAATAATGATAATGATACCATCACTGTACTCACTGGCAGTGGGACTCAGTTCAATACTAAGAAACTGATACTAACCACTGGACCATGGACTAACAAAGTACTGCAATATACTGGAATTGAGCTACCTTTAAAGGTATTTATTTTATGCACTGATGTAACTTTATTTCCTTCATTCATTGTAGATATTGAAAGTTGAACATTTTTATTGGAAGACATTGAAACCAGAGTCCTTTGCAGTCGGGAATTTTCCAATATTTGCTTGCGTTCTTTCTACTGGACTTTTATATGGACTGCCAGTACTAGAATACCCTGGATTGATGAAAGTAATATGCTACAAAAATATAATCAAACTACATCATTGTAATGTCAATTTATTTTATTCTTTTTTTGTCTCTTTCTTGTAGATTTCTTTTCACAATACTAGTAAGGGGACAGAGGTTGATCCTGATTGTAGGGACTTTCTAACTCCTCGTCCTGAGGCGTCTAAAATAATCTCAGAGTTTCTGGAGGCTCATTCATTTAAAGATCTTGACTACTCAAGCCCTGCCATTGTGGAGGAGTGCATGTACACGAAGACAGTGAGTTATTGTAGATCCTACTTTCAAAATCCTTTATAAAGAAAAATTCTAAAGAACTATTCTTTTATTTATGAAATGGTGGATTAAAGCATTGAATAATTGCCCCCCCTCTCCCTCTCTTTTTGTGTAGCCTTCTGGTGATCCTTATCTCGATTACCATCCAAATAATCCAAACATCATAATTGGTGCAGGATTTTCAGGTCAGTTCATTGTATTAGACCACCTAATATTATTTTAAAGTATCATAATGTATGTACTCACCTATAGGTCATGGTTTTAAGTTAGCTCCAATTGTTGGGAAGATATTGAGTGAACTGGCCTTGGGAGAAACTCCTTCCTATGACCTTTCACCTTTCAAGATACAATCATGAAGACAAATTGGATTTTCTATGCATTATCTATATTTTTGATGCAACAATAAATGACAGCTGAAATCAAATTGACAAAATGTTATGTAAATGTTTTTTGTCATTAGCTTGGTTTACCTGTGATTTTAGAAAATGGCTAGTGCCATGGGGTATACTTACTCAATTAATTATTCTCTATAATTGATTTTTTACTTGAACTAAAATTTTTAAGCTAATTTTTTTAAATGCAAAAACTAAAAGAGAATTTATGCTCTGCACCAAAACTAAAATTAGAACTAAAAAACATAAAAAACTTAAACTAAAAGTAAAGTGACCACTCAACTAGAACTATATATGACCAAAACAAATGTTCATACAACCAAAAACAGCACTATACAAATGGCTTAACAATTCAACTTCAGCATGTAAAATTAAATGTTACGTCTTCCTGGACTTTCATTCCTCATACTTCTAACAATAGATAGCAATTGATCCACTGAATTGTTTAGATCTTTCACTTCTTCAGATAATGGTTTGATATGATTCTTGACATCAGCTATAGTTGCCTTCATTAATAATAATTATTTATTATTAATTGAATGAATAATAAGTTTTTACTCACAGGAAGCTCAGTTTTAGTAGATATTTCAATCCGCTTTGACCAATCATTAATATATTTTTTAAAGCGGTCACTTAATTTTTGCTTGTCACTTAACTTTTGTTCGTCACTTAATTCTTGCTTGTCACTGTTTTTTTTATTTCCTGTTTGCCATAAATCCAAAGAATCTTTAAATTTCTTCATTATTCTTTTGTCAACAATGGGTAGAGCAGTTTTAAATAGTAGAGTAAGTTATCAATTTCTGGACGCATCCAAATTTGGATGCCTGTTTTAGGAAAACTATGCTCTGATATCTCATGAAACTACAAAGTCTATTATGGAAATAGTTGTATTTGATTTGTGTGAAAATCTTCAGCTCTAGTGAGAGTGTATCAAAAGTTACCAGCTATATAGACCATCTGCAATAGGTGGGTAGTTAGGGGTTACATCATAGTATGTAGTATCTATGGTTAGATATAGGCGTCACTTTGGCAATGGGTAGGCATAGATACTACGTGTAGTCTAGTAGATAAATACCAGGCTACAATGGCTCATTCATTGATACTTAAAAATGTACTCTATTTCGGCCAAATTTAAAGAAAAGTACAATGCTTAAAGCCAACTTGTTTACTACAGAAATTTGACGTAATGTTGTAATATTTATTTTATGAAAGAGATATGTTGTTGTGAAAAATAACTTTACACAGACACATAGAAAAAGGGGAAATTCCTGTGAGGGTATCATCATCAAAACATCATAGTTAACATCAGACACATTTAGGTAAGTAATATGACTAGCCCCGAGACTATGCTTTGAGAGCTGATAGCTTTTGATGCATTTATGCTAAAGCTGCAATTTTTTCACACAAGTAAAGGCTATTATACTTTGCAGTTTCATTAGATTTCAAAGCATAGTTTTTCTAAAGCAAGCATCTGAATTTGTATGTGTCCGGAAATTGATAACTTACTTGAAACGTAAAAATTTTTCCACAGGTAGTGTAAATTCTAACTATAAACATTTAAAATTGTATTAATGGTTATGCAATCAATAGACTTACTTTCAAGCGTAGTCTATAAGTATCAGATTTTTTTTCTATTTCTTGAACTATATCACCAACAGCTAAACTAGTCTATATAAATAAAAATGGCTATTATTATTATTTATTATTTTATTATCATTATTATTATGGTCAAAATTGGTTGTAGTAGCTATTAATGTAAATAAAATTTTATTTACTCTAATATCTAGTCTATGCTGTAGACGTACCAATAGATTGATGAATAAAATTGGCATTAAAACCACAAACACAATTAATAGTGAAAATGCAACCACTGGATACTGTACATCAGGGGAATTGATTTGGTTATCTTGGTGCAACAAAGAATCTAATCTCAAGTGTCCTGCTGCCATTGTTATTGTTTTATAAATTGTCCTCCATGGAGTATTAAATGGAGTACGCTGTACAAAGAGAGAGGAAGAGAAAGGGAGAAACATCATGCAATCATTTAGATATTATTATTATAAATTCTTACTATTCCTTCTAATTTGCCTTGAATATCATAAAATATCATATAAAATGGAAAAGCAAAGGCAAAGACCAATAGCAAAGCCAGGACAACAACCTTTCTAATGAGATTATAAAGTATTGTTATATACATAACCACATATATTCCAACTACAGGTAGCCTCCTAATAGAGAATATAAGTACAATCCAGCTGAAAAACACAGCAATCACTCCAATCTGCCACTGCCATGACTCAGTACAATAGCACTGGTTACTACGTACAAAAGCAAAAATTACTATAAAGATGAACAAAAACACTTCCAAAATGGACTGCCATCTACGCAGAATCAGTTGAGCTAATAATTTAGATAGTAACATGATAAGAGAATAAAATATCAGACATATGCTAACAAAAGACACGTATCTTTGAGATAGCAAACTTTCCTCTAAACATTGTTAGTCAAATGATAATCACAGGATTATTGCTCACTTACCAGGAAAGCAATCAATAACTGTGTCATTGTCATTTTCAAAAACTTTCATACCTATAATATAATATATCAGGATATAGGTATTAATAACTTACATAAATTTGAATTTGGTGACTGGACAGTGAGAGCAAATGACGTCAGTAGAATCAAAAACAAAATATAAAACATCAATTTGCTATAATAGAGTATTTTTCCATATCTCTTCCATTTTAAATCAAGTAGTGCAGTGGCAAGTGGATGCTGCAATAAGTCAGCATTTGGAGAATTAGCCTAATGAATAATGTAATGGTACTATGGATGGTAAACAATATATGCATGGTAATGCATGTGAGTATCACGTCACATTTCTGATGTTTAATTTTGTGAGGTATTACAAATTACAATAACTCTCCTAGTTCAGGCTTATTAGCAGGAAGTTATACAAATGCATGAAAGAAATTTTTATAAATAAAACAAAGGACAAGCAAATGATATACTAATATATAATAAATATTTATTGCAATGAATGGGTGTGGCATTTGCCGCATTTCAATGGGCTAATTGATATATAAAAAATTTTAATGGTTTTCGTGTTTTTTTTTAATTTACAAAAATAAAATCCACGAAAATCAATTTAATACGGTTCAAGATGGCCGAAAAGTAGAAAACTACGAAAATTAAAGCCACGGAATTGATTTATAAATGGATCCACAAAAATTTTGGGCAACGAAAATTTCTCGCTACTTGATAAAAATTATAACTTACAAGAATATGAAGACAATCATTCTGAATAGAGTACACTGGGGCTATGCTAAAAATAGAAAATAAATAAATACAGGAAATTCAGTATCTATTACCGGTTGTTTAACCATTCTGAATCAAAATCTTCAAGAAATTCAAAATTAGGATCATCTGGATTTGCTTTATAGCAGCAATCAAAAACAGCTTCAACTACATCTAAAAGATATGTAATAAATGTATGATGACACTTGCATACATGTATACATTGTAATATATACAATGTATACATGTCACATCCAGCTATTAACCTGCTGGCATTTTTTTAATTGCTCTTCTCATTGGTGTTTTGAATTGTGTATAAGCATCATTGTTGTTGCATTCAACACATCCTCTACTGTTGCATCGATGACAAATACCTTTCTTTTTACGCTTAACAGTGGTGACATTCATTAATGCATCTCTCCACTTCTCACTATTCACTATAGCCATTGCAGCATCTCTAAATAGAAATGAAAACACAGAAATTAGTCATACTTTATGATTATGCGTTCCTAGTATAAAACAATCAATACTTTTATTAAAATAATTAGATCTACTGGTTTATTTTTGTAGTGATTTTGTACAAAAATAATCCAAATTTAGATCTATTCACAAAAATTTTGCAAATTCCTATAGCTGACTGAGTAGCTATTGAAGCAGAATAAATTTTGCAAATTGAGGATGGTTTGTGAAATTAAAAATTTTTTACAATGAAATAAACAAGTATAAGGTTACATTATTCTAACTTTTGTTCTTTTTTAATAGCAATTTCAAAAGGATTAAGACCATCTTTATTACAGGCAGTAATCTCAGCTGCATCATACTCCAACAGTAGTTTGACTGCTCGTGCATGTCCCCCTTTACAGGCAATATGAAGTGCATTATGCTACATAATAATAATAAATAATGATAATAATGATAATAATAATAATAATAATAATAATACTAATAATAATAATAAATAATGATAATAATGATAATAATAATAATAATAATAATAATAATAATAATAATAATATACTACCCTGACAGCCATGAATGCAGCAAAATACGGGTGAGGACAGCCAGATGTGACGTTTATGACGTTTTCTTATATAGAAAACTCTATATTCATAATATTGTATAGAGGAGTTTTATATTCATGTGTTTAAAGTATCTATACTAGTCTTGCTAGCCAGATCATTCCCCAACTTACAGTCATTTGAGTATTGACCAATGGGTTCTTATTGTACCAGCCCTTAAAATTTATTGGTATCCCAATTTACAATTATTTGTACCCATTATCAATGATACAGTATTAGTCAATCATTGTATGATAGTCCTAACTAAATCAATCAATGTTTAACATAATGTCACCTCCACATTATGAGAGACACATTAACTGATCAATCATTAGCTGATACTAATGGACTAATGTACATATACTGTACATTACAACAGTCACTAGTCAATAATGTCTGCTGGAGTAAAGGAGGAGGAGTGTATCTGTTAATAGCAGCGATTGTAGTATTTAATTATAGCAGAGATAATAATTACTACGATACTAATTCCTACTAATTATTATTTATTATCTCTGATTATAGTATTTGATTGTAGTATTTGATAATAGCATTTGATTTGATTATAGTATTATTTGTTTAAGTAATAATTTTAACAACAACAGCTGCTACTAGAGACTTAAGGCTGGTTTACAATATGACAGCTAGGAAGAGACACACACATATTATGGTAAACTAGTCAATATAGTGTCTCCTGGAGTAGAAGAGGTGTCTGTTATAAGGAGTGTATCTGTTAATAGTATAATCACATTGTACTATATGTAAAGGTTATATATACAATGAGGTGGAGGTATATTTATCATACTGAGGGCTGTAGGCCCAAAGTATGATAAACGCCATAGCCCAATGACCATAGGCAGGAATGGTCTGGTTTGTGAGACTATATTTATGCTGTATAAAACGAGGAGCTCATAAAAAAAAGAAAAGAGTTGATCAATTTTTGTTGTTACAGCTAGTGAAATAATAATAATGGCAGCTATTAAATGGCAAGATGTAAAATTGGGCTGCTGTCAAAAGTAGATATAAAATCTTTGTAATGTACTATGCAAGACTACTAAAACAATGCAAAATGCTAAACAGAAAAAACTCATTTGTAGTTAGCTACATGCAATTGGCATTCTGGTAACTCTACAAGGTTGTGCTCTAAAAAGTGAACACTGCAGTAGGCTACTGACTGCAGTTCATCCTTATTGTTTTTTACTAGATGTATTACACTGCAATCTATATAATTGAAAATCATTATGCCCAGGTGAGGTACTAGTTTGTTATGCTACCTTTTTCTTGTTATTATTTATTATTATTATAAATATTAGCTTATTTTTGGCTATTTATAATTTTTATTTCCTATTTTTTGTTTATTGGTTGTTTGTACTGTCACCATGAATCTTTTTATTGGCCTCACCTATTATGCAGCAACTAGCATGGGCAAGGACTAGTGGACTAGCAGCAATGTGTTGCAAGCAACTTTTGTGGCTACTGCATCTGAAATAGCCTGTTAGACTATTTTTCACGAAGTTGATTAGATACAAGATCAAAATAACCATCAAATGCTGCTAGAAACATGTTACTTAGTGTATATGTTAATCTTAAATAGCTTGATAATAATAATAATAATATTATTATAGTGCATCTTAGGCTTACTTTATGATTATCAGTGCATTTCTTAATGTCATCTATTGGACCCCTTTTAAGCATTAGTTTCAAAATCTTCACAAAGCCACTTTTAGCTGCAATGAATAGTGGAGTCAAATTTTTCTCATTAAACATATTTGGATCAGCATCATGTTTTAGTAGGATATCAGCAAGTTCTATATCATTTTTTTCACAAGCAATATGAAGTGGTGTATAACTATTCTTATCTTTAGCAGCTAAAATTTTAATTCTATCTTCATCAGAACATAATGATAAGATTACGTTGGCAATTCTATCATGACCACGCTGGCAAGCAAGGTGAAGTGGTGTCATCCCATCGTTACAACGTTTTAAGCAATTAGGCTTTTTTTTCATAAGAAGCTCAGCAACTCTTTCATTATCATTTTGACAAGCTCTGTGCAATGGTGTCCATCCTTTATGTTTATTACGCTTGTTGATAAGCACATCTTTGCATGATAACAATATAGGAATAGCAACATTGTTACTACGCATACAGGCTATGTGAAGTGGTGTGTCATCATTTATATCTTTAGAATTAATATCGACTTCACGTCTGTTGACTAAATCAATTAGCATAGATAGGAGTGCTTTCAATTTAGGAGGATCTCCTAATTTTGGATTTGGAAATGGATAAAAAGCTGCCCAATGTAGTGCAGTGCGTTTTTCATCACCTGAACGTTTGTTTGGATCTGAATATGAAAGATACAAAAACTTGTAATTTACATAGTTTAGAATAAACAATCATTGCAAATACTAAAACAGGATGATCATATAAAAATTACCATAGGTCACTCCAATAATAGATTACAGAGGTGGGCCTAAAAGGCTTGTTTATTTTCATTAAATTCTTTTATCTATCTATTCATTATATCACCTGTATTATTGTGTGTTTATTGGAGTGGCCAGCATTGAATCACAGATATTAGACTCTTATGCTAATAATCTTACCGGCACCACTGTCAAGCAATTTTTTCATCTTTTCAATATCACCGGAATAGGCAGAGAAATCATCCTGTATGAGAGAATTTTGTCATGGATTGCTCAATTATAGAGGCTCATTGTCACACTGCCAGATCTATTTTAGCTACATCAACTCACA
>NW_003546444.1:14668-17075 GCF_000090795.2 Amphimedon queenslandica | reverse complement strand
AGTCAGGCCATAGATATTAGAGTAAGTGAAAAAAAGGTAGCCATGATTATATCATGGCTACCTTTCATTTACTCTATTATCTATGGTCAGGCCCACCTGACTAGGAATTATCATGGGTTAAAATAACTTGTATAACAGAGCGATTTAGATTTAGCTGGACTAAACTTTCCGTACATATAGTACCATAATTTTTTATATTAATCATGCACGTCTATAGAGTTGTATCTACCTTAGTTTATTCAGTTGTTACATTAAACAGTATACTAACTCATTCCAAGCTGAATTCACACATTCCAGATCATCTACTGCATTATGATCACACTCATTTTTGTCATCCCTGATACTCAAAGGCTGCTGCATGCAACAAGACCAAGCAATCAGTTCAGCTTCAAAAATTTGTAAAAATCCAAACTAGATCTAGTGATGCAATTTTATTTAATTTTTTAGTTTGATAGAGGACATACAAGAGGTAGTTAAACTGTGGTTGGATATCGAGAAAAAAATCAGTTGATTTTTGATCCTAGTAGAATTCACATTGTTAACTCATGTTTTTTTCTAGTAAAACAGGGATATACCCTGGTATGTATTTGGTTCAAAGGATTCCAAGGGAAGTCTCAAAGGGTCTTCAGTAGTTGACTAGCTACATCCAATCAATGGACTGTTTTCACTACTTCCACATTTGTTTTACCTCCTATCAGTCAACTACCTACTCCCTCTGCTCAACTCTCTTCAATTGATATTTCCTCAGAAGATGTGTACTTGGCCTTGTCATCTCTAAAACCTGACAAAGCATTTGGTTGTGATCAAATTAACCCTCATCTTCTTAAATTATGTGCCAGCTCCATTGTTAAGATCTCTACCACACTATTTCGTGAATCCCTTATGTACGGGTGTGTACCATCTGAATGGAAAGTGCATAAGATAACACCTGTCTTCAAAGCAGGAGATAACCAATGTGTAGAAAACTACCGTCCAATATCTCTCCTCTGTATTCTATCCAAAGTTTTGGAATCAATCATCTATGCCAAGATAATTCCTTTCCTGAAGGGTCTGCTCTGCCAGCACCAATTTGGCTTTCTCAAAAACCGTTCAGCTGTATCTCAGCTCCTCATATCCTTCAACAACATAATGAAAAATTGTGAGAGTGGTAAATTGACTGATCAGGTTTACTTTGATTTTAGGAAGGCATTCGACTCTGTCCCACACTCCCTTCTACTGTATAAACTATGGTCACTGGGCATCACTGGTCCTCTATGGTGCTGGTTTAGGAACTACTTATCTCAGAGAATGCATTTTGTAGATATTGAAGGATGCTCTTCACAAATGCTACCAGTCAAGTCAGGAATCCCTCAAGGAAGCATTCTGGGGCCCCTACTTTTTCTCATCTTTGTCAATGATATTCCAGAGGTTATTGATTCCTCTCACTTGTTTTTATTTGCTGACAATTCAAAACTTCAAAATACCTCCCACTTATCTCACTGTTTGCAGGAAGATATTGACTCTTTGGTTGAATGGTCTAAAAGGAACTCACTTTTTCTGAACTCTAAGAAATGTGTGACAATTCGGTTCTCACTCTCTAGTTCAAGTCGTCCACTCTACTCCATTGATGGTTCTGAAGTATCTGTGCCAGAATCTCACAAAGATCTTGGGGTGATAGTTAGAGGTGACCTATCTTGGTCTGACCATTATAGTCATATATGCTCTAAAGCGTACAAAACTCTTTATTTAATTAAGAGATCTTTCTCCACAGATAGCATTGAAGTTAAGAGGAGACTGTACATTTCTCTAGTGCGGTCCAAAATGCTATATTGTTCTCAGGTTTGGCGTCCAAATCTGAAAAAGGATATCATTGCCCTAGAGAGAGTTTAATGCCATGCCACTAAACATATTTTAGGCAACTACTCTTCAAGCTACAAAGACAGGTTGATCTAACTTAAGTTGCTTCCTCTCATGTATTGGCTGGAGCTAAATGATGTCATGTACTTTGTTAACTCTATCAAACACCCCTCTGATAATATGTCAGTCCTGGATTATGTCTCTTTTATTAAATCCTCTACTAGATCCTCAGCTCAAAACAAACTCCAGCATAAATACAACCGCACTTCCAAGAGTCACCATTTCTACTTTAATAGGATCGTCCGTATATGGAATAGTTTACCATTCATTGACCTCTCTGCTTCCTCGAATCATATAAAAGACCAAATTACTGACTTCTTTTGGGATCACTTCATTCTACATTTTAACTTACAAAACTCATGTTCCTTTCACTTTAAGTGTCCATGTGGTTCTTGTTTAAATGTTTAATTCATATATTTGTGTTTTTGTGTGTGTGTTTTTTTCCTGTTCTCTCTGTCTCAAGGCTACTACACAAGTTGTAGCTAGTCCTTCAACACTTCCTATGTTTTCT
>NW_003546444.1:13425-14658 GCF_000090795.2 Amphimedon queenslandica | reverse complement strand
AAATGCCAAAAATCTGAAAAACACCCAAGGCTATAGCCCATGGCTTTTTCCCAAAAAATGGCTAAAAAATGACCCCAAATTTTTATTAGATTCTCTGATACATATTGATGTCCTTATGCTGCGTAGCAAGTTTGAGGTGAATCCGACTTGAATTTTTCAAGTTATGGCCATTTTAAGAAAATGCCAAAATTCTGAAAATTACCCAAGGCTATAGCCCATGGTTTTTTTCAAAAATGGCTCCAAAATCACCCCAAATTTTTATTAGATTTTATGATGCATATTGATGTCCTTATGCTATGTAGCAAGTTTGAGCTGATTCCGACTTCAATTTTTAAAGTTCCTGTAGATGGACTTTGGCCTTATTCTTGAAGAACTTTAAAAATATTGGTAAAAAATTAATTTTTATTGAAATTAGCTCAAACTTTGTGCTTGTGACAGGTAATTTTATACATAAAATTATATACCCATTCCTTTTACATGTATATTAAATTTTTTTTAATTTTAGCTTTTATTATCTAGAGTATTCCATCTATTGTTGCTCCTCCTGCCAATAAAAAAGTTCAAACTAGTACAAGTTCTCCTCCTCTTGCTCCTCCTCCTCAGCACAAACTTTATGATGTGATAGTAGTTGGGGCTGGAGTTGAAGGAAGTGCTACAGCTTATACACTCACTGCAAAGGGAAAGAGAAATATTCTCCTGCTTGAACAGGTGGGCCAGAAGCAGGCTTAGAGAAGTGTAGAGAGAGAGAGGGGGGGGGAAGAAAGGGAGAAAAAGGTATAAATGGAATTTTTATTTAATTTTTTAGTTTGATAGAGGACATACAAGAGGTAGTTCATCTGGTGGATCTCGTATCACAAGGAAGGCTTATCATCAGGGCTATTATGTAAAAATGATGGATGAAGCTTTTAAACTGTGGTCAGACATTGAGAAAAAATCAGGAAAGCAGTTGTATCAGTAAGTTAACACTGATATTGATACTAATTTTAATCCTAGTAGAATCCACATTGTTAATTTGTGCTTTGTTATCTGTAATACTTTTTTTAGTAAAACCGGTTTTTATGTGTTTGGTTCAAAGGATTCCAAGGGAAGTCTTAAAGGATCTTCAGTAGCCGACTACATCCAATCAATGGAGGACAATGGAGTGTCTCACAGAGTTATGAGAGCTAAAGAAGTTAATGATGAATATAAGGATCAGTTGAAGTTACCTGATGAGTACTTGTGTGTGTCTGAAGA
>NW_003546444.1:3453-13025 GCF_000090795.2 Amphimedon queenslandica | reverse complement strand
TATATATGTATTTCTCTCTCCCCCTCTCTCTCTTTCTTTTTCTCTCTCTCTCTCTCTCCCCTCTCTCCCCCCCTCTCTTTCTCTTTCTTTTTTTCTCTCTCTCTCTCTCTCTCCACATACTCTCTCTCTCTCTCTCTCTGTCTTTTAGGATTTATTCATACAAAATGGTGGTGAGTTGCTTGACAATCATCAAGTGACTGGTATAATCAATAATGATGATGATATCATCACTGTACTCACTGGCAGTGGGACTCAGTTCAATACTAAGAAACTGATACTAACCACTGGACCATGGACTAACAAAGTACTGCAATATACTGGAATTGAACTACCTCTAAAGGTATTTATTTTATGCAATATATACTGATGTAACTTTATTTCCTTCCTTCATTGTAGATATTGAAAGTTGAACATTTTTATTGGAAGACATTAAAACCAGAGTCCTTTGCAGTCGGGAATTTTCCAATATTTGCTTGCGTTCTTTCTACTGGACTTTTATATGGACTGCCAGTACTAGAATATCCTGGATTGATGAAAGTAATATGCTACAAAAATATAATCAAACTACATCATTTGTAATGTCAATTTATTTTATTCTTTTTTTGTCTCTTTCTTGTAGATTTCTTTTCACAATACTAGTAAGGGGACAGAGGTTGATCCTGATTGTAGGGACTTTCTAACTCCTCGTCCTGAGGCGTCTAAAATAATCTCAGAGTTTCTGGAGGCTCATTCATTTAAAGATCTTGACTACTCAAGCCCTGCCATTGTGGAGGAGTGCATGTACACAAAGACAGTGAGTTATCATAAATTGTACCTTCAAAATCCTTTATAAAACAAAAATTTTAAAGGACTATTCTTTTATTTATGAAATGATGGATTAAAGCATTGAATAATTGCCCCCCCTCTCTCTCTTTTGTGTAGCCTTCTGGTGATCCTTATCTCGATTACCATCCAAATAATCCAAACATTATAATTGGTGCAGGATTTTCAGGTCAGTTCATTGTATTAGACCACCTAATATTATTTTAAAGTATCATAATGTATGTACTCACCTACAGGTCATGGTTTTAAGTTAGCTCCAATTGTTGGGAAGATATTGAGTGAACTGGCCTTGGGTGAAACTCCTTCCTATGACCTTTCACCTTTCAAGATACAATCATGAATAGAAGTGGAGACAAATTGGATTTTCTATGCATTATTTATATTTTTGATACACTATGGTACAACAATAAAATTTACAATGGTATTCATAAGGGTGGGGCTAGAGCTATAGCTGAATTGCAAAAAGCATTCATCATTATCATGGCTACCTTGTTGCAACCATTTTCAATCGTCCTGTTGGTTTTATTTCTCCTTTTCCAGTCTATTTCTGCTAAGGAATATTATGTCTCAGTCAATGATGGCTCAGACGACAATCCAGGGACACTTGAGAAGCCTTGGAAGGAAGTCAACACAGCCCTGCAGTTTCTCCAACCAGGAGACAAGTGTATAATCAGAGGTGGCACGTACACTGAGTCAGTTGTTATTAGCGGTTTGGTAGGAAAAGCTGACGAGCCTATTGTGTTTCAGTCTTATCCTGGCGAAAGAGTGGTGTTTGATGGAACTGCAAGCATCAAAGGAAACTGGGAGATGTACAGCAATGAGATCTACTCTCTTAAAATTGGTTTTGACATCTGGCAGTTGTTTGTTGATGGTGAGATGTTCATCAATGCACGGTGGCCAAATGCTTTCTGGTATGATAAATCAGTCTTTGATTATACCAAGTGGGGATTCTCTTCTACTAATTCGACGTATAATCTAAAAGAAAGCACTGGAGTCATGATTGACAATGGAACTCAAAACTTGGCAAAATCTGGTATCAATGCTACAGGAGCAATAGCTATTCTTAACATTGGTCAATGGTTGACGTGGGCTGGAATAGTCACAAACCACACCACTGGCAATGCCTCTTTTACCTACATTCTTCCTGATAAGCCAGAAGCAGTTCATTTTGTTCCTCGTAATTGCAGATACTTTTTAGAGGACAAGCTAGAGTTTCTCGATGCCCCTTCAGAATGGTATTTTGACCCAGTTGAGAAGAAAGTGTATGTATGGCTGAACTATACAACAGAGGATCCCAATAAACATGACATTCGTGGTAAAGTATCAACATTTGCATTTACGATCAATAATGGATCGTCTCATATTACTTTATCTGGATTAAACTTCTTTGCCACTACAGTATACGTTAAAGGTGAATCAAAAGTCAAAGATGTTCATAATATTAAACTTGAGTCTTGCTATTTCTCGTATCCTTCTTACAGTCAGAGGGCATTGGGATCAACTACAGTCCCCAATACAACAACTCTCTATTACAATGGAGATCTTATTGAGAATGCTGGAAACTTCACTGTCTTTAATTGCACTTTTGAATACGCTGACGGTCAAAGTATAAGCTACAGGGGAGCAGATGGGTTGTTTGAAAACAACATGTGGCGATACAACGACTTTACGTGCGTGGGAGATGGGGAAGTGTTCCAATCAAGAGGAGTCAGAGATAGATTTGTACGCAATACTGTACACAGTAATGGCCCTAGTGTTGGGTTTTCTCCAGGAGCTGGGAATTTACCTGACAGAGAAATGGGATTATCCGTCGGATCGGACGTGAGTCTCAATCTCTTTTATGATCTCAAATATTTGCAAAACGATGGGGCCCATGTTCAAACTGGTATCAATTCTCAGAATGGAACTGTTCTAGAGTACAACTGGTGCTATGACACAATGAAGTGGGGCCTGAGATTTGATAGAATTGATAAAAATAATGCAACCTGGGGCTATAATGGAACTATGAGGTATAATGTGGTATGGACAACAGGTGGGATACGACTGAAAGGCGATGATCATCACTGCTACAACAACTTAGCATTTGATAACGAGAATTACTTTGATCTGTGTCTATTTGGGTACCCAGGGGATGGAGCGAAAGGAGAGAACAGCCACACTGTAACAAAAGGGAACATTTTACAGAATGGAGCTTGTAGCTCTACCAAAACACCACAGTGCCAGTATGACGTACCAGGTCAGTATGATGATAATGTTAAAGGTGATGTTCGAAATTTCCTGCGTGATCCTGATAATCTCGATTTTCGTCCACAGCCAAACTCTGACTTGGTAGTACAAGGTGTTGGACCATACGGTAAGGAATCAATGGATCACGGAGGAGTCTACTGGATACCAGGACGTCAGGACACTGGTAGTAGCATGCCTATACCACCAGATGGGACCAATACAGCTAAATGCAATGCACACTTAATGTGGCTATCAGGCTACAGTGCAGAGAAGCACAATGTGTATCTTGGTATTTCTGAGTCATCAGTGGAATCTGCTACAGCATCATCAGCAGAGTACAAAGCTACTATGACCAGTCCAGCTAATATATTTGATCCAGGGTCACTTAAACCTGGTGTGATGTACTACTGGCGTGTGGATAACATCAGAGAGTCAGTTACTACTAAAGGATCGGTTTGGAGTTTTAAATGCCAATGAAACTGCTTCAGTCTTCAGTATGCATCTCTACAGTATTGTAATTAATAGTGTTGTGTTATTTCATTTAATGCATGTATCTATTATCCATGCCTTTTTTATTTATAATTTAATCTTGTTTTTAATGTTTTATCTTTGGTTTTTAAAACATGTACATGTACATTGTAATTCAATTAATCATCATCAACCCCACCCTAAAGGAACTTCAAGCTCGACTTCAAGTCAACTTCTCTGTTTTTCTCTTTGATTTTGGGACAGCATTCAGCAGAGCAATCAAATGGAAGAACAAGAAGAAAGGGCGAGAGAGGAAGTTTCTCCCGAGACCAGTGAAGAGGAGGAGGAAGAAGATATTCCATCGGAGCCTGGTGACACCACTGATGGTGAAAATGAAGTCATTTTTTATTGGGAAAGTCTAAAAAACGGTGTAATGACCCACCCAGCTCCTCTTCGCCTCCAATGCATGCTGTTCATCATTGGTCACTTGTTTTGGGAAAGCCTACCGAGAGAGGACATAACTATCCCTAGTTTAGCCTTATTGCCTCGTTCAATACGAGTAAAGCTACTTCTCCTTCTACCAGCAGTTGATGTACTTCAGTTGGATGGTACACCAGTGACTCGTGATATCTCAATGGATGAAATATGGGAGACATTGTACAGGGAAAGGATGCCGTGGGATAAGAAGGAAGAGAATAAAAATTATGCACTTGGTTTCGAAACGCCCACGGAATTAAAAGAAAGCAAATTGATAGAGTCAGTCAATTGGAAGGAAGCATATTTCAATACAGCATTCTGTTTTAACCAAATGTATCAGTCAGTCTCGTCAAAGTTGGCACGAAAAGGATGTGAATGTGTTTACGATCATTTCTTGCAAGACCTCTTGTTCAGTCTTGGCCCAAATACTACGGATTTATACGAATGCTTTGACAAAAAGAAAACCCTCAGCCTTCATTACGTTGCCAGGTGTGTTCCAACGTGTAGCACTCTCACTCCAGTGAGACATGGCAGCAAATTTTCTAATCCAGCTGTGTCACCAAGAAGATATCACGGCGGACGTGAATATCCAATTTGGGACGTGGTATTGGCAATGGCAAAGTACGAAATCTCTCTTAAGCATGTAATACTGTCCCCAGTTCATTTAAGTGAGATGATTATATTCTTTGACGATGAAAGGTGCCTTAAAGACATCTCAAAGTGTCTTTTCTCAGTCGAGTCAATTAGTGTCTACCGGTCTGCTAAGTATTATGTACATGATAAACTAAAGACTAGGAAATGCTTAGAAAGTGCATTAGACATTATATTCGTTCAGAACAAGTGCTCCATAAAGAGTGCTATGGTACAGGATAACTTTGACCTAGTCCTACCTCACCTGAATAGCTCTCCTGAATCAAATTTAAAGAAGTTTGAGTTACAATTTGAGCTGGACAAAGAGTCAGCTAATGTCATTAAAACAACTGGGAACTTTCCTTACAACCGTGTCAAGTATGTGAACCTCATTAAATCTCTCCCACTTCTGCTTAATCAGGTCCTCCAACGCCATCAAGAGCTGGAGGCGTTTACACTTATCATGTCATCAGATTATGATTTTGGGAAATGTATTTTCATAGATAGTGAAATCTTTCGTAATATAGGGGAGCTATTGTATCGACCCACTTTCAGGGAGTTGGTTTTTAATAGTTATTATTTTCGTAGTCAGGTTTCGTTTGACATAGTATGTACTCTTTTCAGTCATTTCTTCTCTTCTCCTTATCCAGTGAATGTTATCCTGTCCCTCTCTTGTCCTCAGTTTGATCCACTGCCTGATCCTCTTCCTGTCAATTCTGAGCAAGCTTCATCTAAATCCCTTAATTTGCAAAACTGCAATCTTTCATCTAATCTTGTCTCATTTCTTCCTCAGCATCTTGTTTTGAAATCGCTGAAGCTGGAGCATGATAATTTGAACATTGTATCTTCATTTGCTAATCTCCAGTCAATCAAAGTTGATTCATTCACATTATTTCTTTATGAGATGATTACTCAAGATAGCATCAGTGATATTTGCTCACTGTTTCGTATTGTGACTGCAAATGAGTGGATACTATCCGTTCGTATTGATGACGACAATCAAGATACTTTTGACAGGTTTCTATGTGCACTGTCTGGTATCAAAGGATCACTAACAAGTTTTGGATGGTACAATTATCATCTCAGCTCTTGGAATAATGCTCTATCACTCTTTGGTTCACTTTTCAAAAGGCTCTCTTCTTCCAAGGCACCATATTTTAGATTAGCTCTTAATGAAGATTATTTCACTAAAGATCTTGCTGTAGCTATGCTTAGTTTATGGAGGAGCCTTGAAGTGGAGAAACTAAAGAAAATAGTCATTAAATGTCCTAATGGTAAGAAAGAGCTTGGATTTGAAGACATATTGTCAGAAATGACAATCGAAATTGAGTTGGACAAAAACTATAATTAAATCATCAATATTGCATTAGTTTATACTCTTTCTATTTCCCTTCTTTTATATTTGATTTATTTTTGAATAATTTTTATCATTCACATAAAATTATTTAAAGTTTATTGCTTAGAAAAGCAAAAGCATTCTGTCCTGCCACTTCAAAGTGATGCTTCTAAGTCAAACATTGCCATTGGTATTACCAAGAGTATGGTCATTTGTCCTATCTATTAAATGTACATCAAACCTATAATATATAATAATGCCTTGCTTATTAAAGCCTGGTTTCCATGCAGTTGCAGCTGTTGTATGTACTCTGTTTTTAGCTTACAATTGTTGTAGAGATAGACCTGATTTCTATCTCCAGTGTTGTCTGTTGTACGCAATGGAAACCAGCCATAAGGCTCATCCCTTCCATTTTTAAATAAAGTGCTCTCTATAACACAATTCATAACAAGGATACCATTTTTTATAAAAAAGGACTGCCATACAGCCATAAGTGTTGACTGTTAGCACTTATTCAATGTAAAGAACAAGTTTGAATGGAATAATCAGACACAAAGTAACATTATACTATAGAAATATAACAATAGTAATAATAATACAGTATTAATATATTATAATAAGAATAAAGAGGGAGAGAGAGAGAGAGGGAATTCATGTAGTAATTATGTGAAGATGATCATAATGATAAAAAGGATGGCAAAAGTCAACAATAATCTTGCCATTGTCTTTCTCTGTTCCTCTTCTTGGCCTCCTCTTCTTCCATGATGCATTCTGTTACCACGATGACCAATGTTGACATTGTGATGCTGTCCTCCCATACGACCAGTCTGTATGGTGAATGCAGGCTAAGGGAAACACAAAAAATAAAAGTTTCTTAATAATAATAATAATAATAATGTTTCACTTACTCCTAGTCCAAATCCAAAAGGGAATCCCCCGACACCAAAAGAGACGTTGATCCCATTAAACATGCCATCACCAAAATAGCCCTAGGTAGGGTGGGCATTAAATAGAACAAGTAAGGGCATTAAATAGAACGTGGCTTACTGTATTGTTATTATCTTCAGGTGCTTCCTCTCTTTGTCCAGCAGGTCTCGGAGGAAGGGACTCTCTAAAGGGAAAAGAAACAAAAATGTTAGCTTAGTTTTCTTGCTACTAAGTGATATGTAGCTCATTTTCACTTTCTCTTTCATTATTATAATTGTACATGTATTGTTACGGCATTTTGTACCGAGGATCCTTTTGATCAGAGCCACGCCCATACAGCGGAATAAGCTTTTCTTTGTCTATGACGGATTTACACACCGGACAGGTAGGAGTGTCTTGTGGACGAGCCTCCATCCACTATTAGTGACAGAGGACATATCAAATACACAGTCTAATACAAAAAGGCTCTTATTATAACTTACTGTGTGAATACATGGCCAGCTATGAGGAGTAAACGAGAGATAATAATTCAAATACTTTTTTAAACACGATAGCTTACCAGAAGAGATGTCCACACATACTGACGACGGCATTTGTCGCTGTATCAAAGCAAATGTTACACTCAAAGCTCCTTTCCTCCATTGACGGGGTACCTTTGCCTCTATCGTCCTTGTCGGTGGAGGCAGCCATTGAAGGAAGCGTGGAAGAGGAGGAAAATGTGACAGAAATTTATATACAATATATCTTTCTACCCTAGGACCACTGGCTGAAAAGAAGGAAAAGCTTTTGAGCTCAAGTTGAAGGATTTTGTTATGAATAGAGTTATGAATCATCATGACATGACGTCATAATTACGACACGTGACTAATAGAAAATTATAATTGTTCATAATTCAAATTAAATTCATAAAAATTGATACAATACATACATGTATAATCGACAAGAAAGGGGAGAAATCACAACTTAAAATTATAATAATTCAACAGTCATTCATCTGTGGCATGCCTTTGCGTAGTAAACGACAGATTTTTGAAAGGAAAGATCAGGAGCAACAATAGGCTTGTAATTAAGTTCTCTCTTTGCTTTATCTCGAGAGACAGTGTGGCTGATAGAGAGTATCTTTGCTTGGTGCTGGTACTTTAAAATGAGGGCAGCAATGTTACGAAAATCAAAGAATATCATTAAGAAAACGAGTCCAACGAGAATGAGATAAAGCCATAAAGTGATGAGCTTGATTGGAATCCTAATCCCAAGTTTCACGTTATAGCCAATCTGACTCAAAAATTGACCAAAGAAATCACTGTAGTTCGTCTGAGGCGTGTCGTCGGTCACGTAATAATATTTACCACCAACAAAACTCCTTGTCCTTTTGTCCATTAGTCTCTTAGCAGCACAGAGCAAGGCATGAGCAGCATTCTCAACATACATCACAGTCATTTTAACGGAGGGACTGCCAATACGTGGGTAATACCCCATTAATCTATTGCTTGCCCAAGCAGCTGATGGTATCAAACTGGTATCATTCTCTCCATAGAGAGGAGGGCAGCGTATCGAGCAGGTATATAGCATGCCTTGATTGGCACCATTAGCATCAAGGACCATCTTCTCTGCATCATTCTTGCTGTGTCCATAAGTATCTAGATAATCAGCAGGTTCAATACTATAATTACCAGCTCTTAAATTAGAACAAAATTAATTAAATTAAATTAATTATATTTGATCCAGGGTCACTTAAACCTGGTGTGATGTACTACTGGCGTGTGGACAGTATCAGAGAGTCAGTTACTACTAAAGGATTGGTTTGGAGTTTTAAATGCCAATGAAACTGCTTCAGTATGCATCTTTACAGTATTGTAACTAATAGTGTTGTGTTATTTCATTTAATGCATGTATCTATTATCCATGCCTTTTTTATTTATAAACTAATCTTGTTTTTAATTTTTAAAAATGTTTTATCTTTGGTTTACATTGTAATTAATCATCATCAACCCCACCCTAAAGGAAAGGAACTTCAAGTCAACTTCTCTGTTTTTCTCTTTGATTTTGGGACAGCATTCAGCAGAGCAATCGAATGGAAGAACAAGAAGAAAGGGCGAGAGAGGAAGTTTCTCCCGAGACCAGTGAAGAAGAGGAGGAACAAGATATTCCATCGGAGACTGGTGACACCACTGATGGTGAAAATGAAGTCATTTTTTATTGGGAAGGTCTAAAAAACGGTGTAATGACCCATCCAGCTCCTCTTCACCTCCAATGCATGTTGTTCATAATAGGCCACTTGTTTTGGGAAAGCCTACCGAGAGAGGACATAACTATCTCTAGTTTAGCCTTATTGCCTCGTTCAATACGAGTAAAGCTACTTCTCCTTCTACCAGCAGTTGATGTACTTCAGTTGGATGGTACACCAGTGACTCGTGATATCTCAATGGATGAAATATGGGAGACACTGTACAAGGAAAGGATGCCGTGGGATAAGAAGGAAGAGAATAAAAATTACGCACTTGGCTTCGAAACGCCCACGGAATTAAAAGAAAGCAAATTGATAGAGTCAGTCAATTGGAAGGAAGCATATTTTAATACAGTGTTCTGTTTTAATCAAATGTATCAATCAGTCTCGTCAAAGTTGGCACGAAAAGGATGTGAATGTGTTTACGATCATTTCTTGCAAGACCTCTTGTTCAGTCTTGGC
>NW_003546444.1:0-1895 GCF_000090795.2 Amphimedon queenslandica | reverse complement strand
TCATTCACATTATTTCTTTATGAGATGATTACTCAAGATAGCATCAGTGATATTTGCTCACTGTTTCGTATTGTGACTGCAAATGAGTGGATACTATCCGTTCGTATTGATGACGACAATCAAGATACTTTTGACAGGTTTCTATTTGCTCTGTCTGGTATCAAGGGATCACTAACAAGTTTTGAATGGTACAATTATCATCTCAGCTCTTGGAATAATGCTCTATCACTCTTTGATTCACTTTTTAAAAGGCTCTCCTCTTCCAAGGCACCATATTTTAGATTAGCTCTTAATGAAGATTATTTCACTAAAGATCTTGCTGTAGCTGTGCTTAGTTTATGGAGGAGCCTTGAAGTGGAGAAACTAAAGAAAATAGTCATTGAATGTCCTAAGGGTAAGAAAGAGCTCGGATTTGAAGACATATTGTCAGAAATGACAATCGAAATTGAGTTGGCCAAAGACTATAATTGAATCACCAATATTATATTAGCTTATACTCTTTCTATTTCCCTTCTTTTATATTTGATTTATTTTTAAATAATTTTTATCATTCACATAAAATTAGTTAAAGTTTATGCTTAGAAAAGCAAAAGCGTTCTGCCCTGGCTCTTCAAAGTGATGCTTCTAAGTCAATCATTGGCATTGGTACTGCTAAGAGTATGGTCATTGTATGCAGAAAAATGAACTTTAAAAAACTATTTGTCTTATCTATTGATGTACATCAAACCAGGAGCCCTGATCAAACCTATAAATAATGATGCTTTGCTTAACGCTTAGGCCTGGTTTCCATATACATGTAGTTGCAGCTGTTGTATGTATTCTGTGTTTAGCATACAATTGTTGTAGAGATAGACCTGATTTCTATCTCCAGTGTTGCCTGCTGTACACATGGAAACCACCCGTTACATTTTTATATATAGAGTGATTTCTAAAACACAATTCACAACAAGGATATCATTTTTTATAAAAAGGACTGCCATACAGCCATAAGTGTTGACTGTTAGCACTTATTCAATATAAAGAACAAGTTTGAATGGAATAATCAGACACAAAGTAACATTATACTATAGAAATATAACAATAGTAATAATAATACAGTATTAATATATTATAATAAGAATGAAGAGAGAGAAAGAGAGAGAGAGGGAATTCATGTAGCAATTATGTGAAGATGATCATAATGATAAAAAGGATGGCAAAAGTCAACAATAATCTTGCCATCGTCTTTCTCTGTTCCTCTTCTTGGCTTCCTCTTCGTCCTTGATGCATTCTGTTACCGCGATGACCAATGTTGACATTGTGATGCTGTCTTCCCATACGACCAGTCTGTATGGTGAATGCAGGCTAAGGGAAACACAAAAAATAAAAGTTTCTTAATAATAATAATAATAATAATGTTTCACTTACTCCTAGTCCAAATCCAAAAGGGAATCCCCCGACACCAAAAGAGACGTTGATCCCATTCAACATACCATCACCAAAATAGCCCTAGGTAGGGTGGGCATTAAATAGAACAAGTAAGGGCATTAAATAGAATGTGGCTTACTGTATTGTTATTATCTTCGGGTGCTTCCTCTCTCTGTCCAGCAGGTCTCGGAGGAAGGGACTCTCTAAAGAGAAATAAAACAAAAATGTTAGCTTAGTTTTCTTGCTACTAAGTGATATGTAGCTCATTTTCGCTTTCTCTTTCATTATTATAATTGTACATGTATTGTTACGGTATTTTGTACCGAGGATCCTTTTGATCAGAGCCACGCCCATACAGCGGAATAAGCTTTTCTTTGTCTATGACGGATTTACACACCGGACAGGTAGGAGTGTCTTGTGGACGAGCCTCCATCCACTATTAGTGACAGAGGACATATCAAATACACAGTCTAATACAAAAAGGCTCT
>NW_003546443.1:164633-165789 GCF_000090795.2 Amphimedon queenslandica | reverse complement strand
TGAAGCATCAGTGAATTGCCCCTCTGAACAGCAACTGCTAGATGTTGGAAAAGGTACTCAGTTGCACGCTTGTCACCAGTGTAGGAGGAGATCCTTCTTCCCAGGTTCCTCAGAAAGGCACCAGTGCGAGGACCAATGGTCCCAAGGGACTCAATGGCCACGGGAACAAAACAGACAGACGGAGGGAGAGTGGAATTATTATTATTATTATTATTATTATTAGGTGATTTATTGTGTGGTAGTATCAGTTGCTATAAGAACAAGGATTGCTCAAGATCACTTGATATCAAGATACAGATGACTTTATTCCCACTCTCAAAAGAATCCCAAGAATTAATAATACCAGAACACATTTACACACTTTCATGAATCATGATGCTTTACTGAGTGTACTTTGTTTTGTCATTAAATCAAATGCCATCTGTGGTTATGTAATAAGAATACAAGTTATTTGGTTGATAAACATGTATATGCATGTACATCCATATAGGCATATATACATGTAATTGGTATAGATGTTAATTCATTTTCAAGAGCAGTGCTGTATGACCACGTTTTTGCACGTGATGACTAATAAAACTGAGTAGAGGCTGTGGTCTTTTTGATGATTAATTTGTTGGAATGTTAGGTGTGGCTTGTTTAATGTTTAGAAGAAGTCAAGAAGAGGATGTCTGGAAAAAGTTAGTTTATCTCTCCCTACCATCTTCCCTCCTCCTCTGTCTTCATGTTTTCTCTTTCTATTTATTCTTCTGTAGTCATTGTCTTCATTTCTATCATTATTCATTTACTACAGGTTTCAAAATGAGAGCTGAACACAAAGCTCCTGTAATAGGGGAGTCCCTCTACCTGTGGGCAGGGAACCAGATTGACTTACCTAAAGTTCATGACTCCCTTCAAAAGAGGGAACTGACCTCAAGAGTTGATGTGTACCAGCTTTCTACTGCTGATTGGTCCTCTCGCCTAACAAGAGGTACTCCTCCATTAGGAGTAGCTGCCTACTCTTGTACCACCTCTCATTCTAATATTTACTATTTTGGTGGATATTGTGGTCATGATGACTGTTACCACAATACGTTGAATGTACTGAATACGATAAAGATGGAGTGGACTTCATGCAGTAATGTTGAACAGTCGTTGATGAAGAAAGGCTATGCTG
>NW_003546443.1:156838-160188 GCF_000090795.2 Amphimedon queenslandica | reverse complement strand
CATGAGAGCAAAGTGTCACTACAGGAGGCACTGGTTGAGGCCAATAAACAAGGTATATAGGATACTACACACACACACACACACACTTTAACTGTACTAACTGATTACTATTACATGTATGTACTATTGTGTGGTTATTGGTAGTGTGAGTGTATGTATTAGTACTGGTTTACATTATGATACTAGTGGATTAGACAATGTCAAGTATGGAAATAGTATTCTGTACTCAATATAGGTCAAATTGTGGATGCATTAGAAATAATGAGATTCATGTAGAGTGAGCTCTGCTTACCATATATGGTATGATTAGCAATAATCATAGTACATGTATTTATGGGCTACTGTACATGCAGTGCAAATTTGTATAAGCAACATTTATCATTTTTGTTTTCTATCTTATATTATTATTGATAATGGAAGATTATGAGAAACTTAAAGCTAAAGTTGCCGATAATGAAGTATATATAACTGAAATTTTGGAAGAGAAGAGACAAGTAGAGGAGAAGAAAGAGATTATTACTGGTTAGTGTATCATCAGTACATAATATTAGATGAGAGAATATTCTATTAATGTATAGAGGATAATAAGAAACTGAAACTCAAAGTAGCTGATATGGAGGAACAATATCTCAAGGAGAAACAGATCATTATTGGTTAGTTAACTATGCACACAGCTTGTATTAGATGAGAGAATATGTTTATTGTGTAGACGACAATCAAAATCTTATTTTGGAGAAAGACAAAGTTATAGCCAAACTGACATCACAAGTAGAGGAACAATCACAGAATGAGAAACAGATCATTACTGGTTAGTGTATCACCATCAATCAATAATAATTATTAATATTCTATTAATTTATAGACCTTAAAGAAAAGGACTTGCACATAGCCAAACTAGTGAAGGAAAAACAAGAGAGAAGCAAAGAGACTAGTTCCATTGGACTACAATTTAATTACCTGATCCCTTCAATGGGTAAGAGTATTATTGTGTGTCTGACTGAGTGTATACAATTGTGTGTGTACTCACTGTATATATTTTGTATAATTGACAGATAAATTGGATTTTCTGAGTGATGTCCAGGTAGCAGAGAGGAAGCTGTTCTTAATTCAAGGAGACAAACCTCAACTGATGAATTGGGAGAAATATGGTCTAAGGATTGGAGTACAAAAGGAGAGCTTACTGTCCTCTGAGACAGTAGAAGCAGCAGTGGTTGCTCTTGTAGGAGGAGAGTTCGAGTTTCCTCCTAATACTGTCCTAGTGAGTGCTGTGTATGCAGTATCACTCTCAAAGCCTCTCCTCAAACGGCTCATATTAGAAATACAGCACTGCGTTGATTTAACAGGACGACCAGGTCTTAGTCGTCATCTCAAGTTTGCTATAGCTCCTGTGAGCACACCCAGTCTTCCTTACCAGTTTTCACTAGTTGATGGAGGAGAGTTTAAAGCTGATAGTTGGTATGGATCCATTCAACGTAAAGAGTTCTGTTTGGTATCTATTGTTGGGGAGAAACGTCTACCCAAATCATCAACTAATGGAGATGAGTCAGAGGAAGAGGAGGAGGAGGAGCAAGAGGAAGAAGCAGAAGAGGAAACTGAGGAGGAAGCGGAAGATGGTAATAGTGATTCATCCAGTGATTCTGATAAGACTAAAGATCCACCAGGAGGTAGGAGTGGAGGACAAAGTCAGTATTTATTTGGTCAATCTGTATAATCTATACCGAATCTAATTTATATCTGCATGAGTATAGTATTAGAAATTGTGACGGATGAGAGACTTGAGATTAGCATTGATCCAGTTAATGATGGACTAGTGAATGTAGCAGAAAATGAGGAAGTTGAAGAGCAAATGATTCATCAACAATCACAGTCTCTGGCATCTAGTAATCAAAATTGCAATCGTGGGAAATTTTCTCCATTTATTACTTTAGCTGCAGCAGAATCTACTGGTGTTGAAGAGGCTATGACATATGCTGGACTGGTTTATTATGAGGAGAAAAGAGCTGAAGATTTGGTGACATTTGCTGTTGTTAAAGATCTCAATGCACTTCTTGAGGTAACTCTGCTTATATTTATTCTGTAATTATAGTGACTTTGTTTGTAGTTTATTAAGAAAGACTGTCCTCATGCTGAAAGAGGACAAAATATTCTATTTCGTTTCAAAGATTATAATGGATATATTGAATTAAAGTTTGATGCTCCTCAAAAGAAACCATTCACTGGTTGGTGTATTGAGCCTCACATGGATTCATGCAAAGTAAGAAGGAATGAGCTCCATAATATGTACTGGCATTATGTATATTAATAGTTTCTACGTTGTGATGTTGATAAGTTTGGTGAAGCTAATTATCCTCTTCCTTCCACTTGTCTGGTATCAGTATATGGATCAGATGATGCTGTTCCTACACTACATTACTCTGTACCACTAGATGGAGTAGCTGATCCTAAGACATTATTCATTCACCGATCACTGAGAACCCTGGGTTTGTCCCTACCAGGTAATATGAATGAATTACATAGACTCAAGTGTGATAACATTTATAGCAATTCCTGTAAATCCAAGGCCCCTACCAGTGCTGAGAAAAAGAGAACAAGGTAAATCATTTATATGGTATATTGTGACAAAACTTAGTAAATTATAACTTTATAGGCCTTGATTTAGTTTCTATTAAAAAACGAGTACAGCAAGTTCTTACAAAACATCAAGCTGTTTTGAGTGAAGCTTTTAGTCTTTCTTTGTCCAGCATATTCAATGAAATGGCTGGAGTAGGTATTGTCAGTAATGACTCTGAAAAATCCTATGAAGCAATAATTAAGAGCTTTAAAGTGGGAATGAGTTTCATGAAAAGTTCATCTGATCTGGAGTCATACTGTGTGAAGTTTCTCAATGGATTATCTAAAGTTGGTGGGCCAGTGGCTCTAGCAGCTGAAACAATATGTGATGAATGGACTGAGGCAAGTGAAGGAGAACTATTGTTTGATTGCTTAGCAAAAAGAACCAAAAATACTTAATTTAATAATTATTCTCGAAATTTGCATATTAAAAAATAAAAATTTTAATTTAGCACCTACTATAACTCAGTGCCCCTACCACCAAGGCTACAAAATGTTGCAAAAGCAAATGGACGGGAGACAACTTTATGAACTGAAAAGCTGAGCTTTACTAGCAATGTGGGAATAACACTTGTAATCAAATTAATTCATATACTAAGAGTAGATCAACTGTTGAGTATAAGTTCCCATACAGAAGTTTAGATGATGGGTTAGGTTGGGACAATGCAACAACCTCAATATGAATGAATGATGAACTGTGTCTGGCTATGTTAAGTTAAAAAATTTAAATAAAGATAAAA
>NW_003546443.1:147451-154446 GCF_000090795.2 Amphimedon queenslandica | reverse complement strand
CTTGTTCTTCCTGCCCCTCCTCCTCCTGTTCCAAGATGATGTGGATCGAATTCTTTAGCAACTTCATGTAGTTCCTCCATGTTATGTCTTCGCCTACAAGTACACATGTAACCACACCCTCAGTCACACCCACTTACTGTTCCGGTGGAGTGGAGAAAGGTGTTAGTGATAATCTCTTGTTATCATCATCATCAATAGTGACTATAATAATAATAATGATAATAATAATGATAATAATAATAATAATAATAATATGTAATGACGTCAACTGTAAAAGTTTGAGCTGATTCTAACTTCAATTTTTTGAGTTACGGCTAATTTTATAAAACGCCAAAATTCTAAAAAATCCCTCTACTACAGCCCATGGATTTTTCCAAAAAATGGCTAAAAAATCACTCCCAATTTTTATTACATTTTCTAATACATATTGACATCCTTATGCTGTGTAAAAAGTTTGAGCCAATTCCGACTTCAATTTTTTGAGTTACGGCCATTTTAAGAAAACGCCAAAATTCTGAAAAATACTCTGTACTATAGCCCATGCTTTTTTCCAAAAATGGCTAAAAAAATCACCCCCAATTTTTATTCTATTTTCTGATACATATTGATGTCCTTACGCTCTGTAAAAAGTTTGAGCCAATTCTGACTTAAATTTTTCAAGTTATGGTCATTTTAAAAATAGGCCAATTGCTGAAAAAATGTATTTTCTAAACTTACGTGCTTTGCTTTGAGTGTGTGGTACATCTTCTTCTCCAACGAATCTCTCATTTCCTTCGTCTTCAATCGACTCATTCTCTAATAGTTTCAACTCCTCCTCACTGACATTAAATATCTAACAACAACAAACAAGTAAATAAATAAATAAATAAATATTTATAATTAAAATAAAGTAAGTGGTCTTACATCATGAACATGAGCAGCCATTATTTCTACAACTTTTGCTTGATAGCTCATGTTGGCTAGTAATTCAAGTGAAGGTATCATCTCTCTATAAAAGAAAGAAAGGCAGAGTATATGTACATGTACATATATTAGAATGGGGCCCCTATATAATGGACACTTTGGTACTACAGTAAAGCGTCTCTGTTATACAGAGGTGTCCTTTATGTGGAGGTTATTTTATATAGTAAGGAATGTAATTGGTACACTAGGTACTGTCTGTTAAATGGAGGTGTACACTATAGAGAGTGTCCATTAAGAGAGGCTACATGTACAAAAATATTTCTAGTGTTCTTACCTTTGTTGCAGTAGATTAGGTCCAAACACAATACCAATATTACTGGGAGGCATACAGTTAGTTTTGACATGCTCTGGACTACTAACTCTGTATGAAGAAAGGAAACAAGTGGTGAGTAGTACAGAGAGACTTTAATGGTAACAGGAAACAATGAAGCAAACACAGCTATTATTATTACACTATAATTTTAAGTGTTAAATTAGTGGATATTTCTATAAAATAAGCTGCTTGTATTTTGTATATACATGTACAGTATCTAATCATTATTAATCATTATTATTAAGAGAGAATACTTGTGTATAAGTACTATATATTCCAAATTTGTTCTAATTTCAAACAGAAATTGTTCTTGAATTCCCTTACCTGTGTAAATGGTACATTAGTCTAGCGAGTGTCAGTTGGTTTTGCTCAGGTAGTCTGTATATCAGCTCTCTCAATCTCTTCAGTAATTCCCTAGCTTTCATTTCCTTGTCGTTAGTAGCAGCGCTTAGATCACAAGGCAGATACCTCGTAGCTTCCTAAAAGGGTGTGGTCAATAAAATGGGTGTGATCAATAAAATGGGTGTGATCAATAAAATGGGTGTGGTTGTACTGGTTACCTTGGCAAATGAGAGAAACTCTTGATAGAGTGAGAATGTGAGAAGAGGCTCTGGAAGCTAAAATAAGAAAATAAAAAAAGAATTTTACATAAACATAACTTTAGTAATATACAATGTTACATATCCATACATGTACATGTACACTGCAATTACCATATACATGTAGCAGGAAATTTTGGAGAAAATTTAATTTGGTGAATTTGGCATTATTGATAGCCATTTGCCAAAATAAAATCCACCATTTTGAGCCATCCGCCAAATTTAACTTCCTCCAAAATTCCACTATACAGTATATGTACATGCATATTTAATTATTTACATGTACATGTTCATGTATTTCTTACTTGTCTGAAGTATAGTTTAAGACAGGAGCTGATGAGGTGAGGTGGTAGGTCGGAGAGATCAACCCTCTCAGAACCAGCTTCAAACAACTGACAGAGTTTCTCCATTTTACTCTTAGCACTCGATATGCGGTAGAGTCCTTGAGTATTGAGACCTAATGGAATAAAAATAAATAAATATATAATATGGAATAAAAAATAAATAAATAAAATGAATAAAAAATAAATAAATACTACATACATGTACATGTACATTAAACAACCAAACAGCTTAATGAACAATTTTTAAAATTACATATATTTTTTTCAGTTATAAAAATCCCTGTATATTGGGGTCATGCATGAATTTATTAAATGACTCTACACAAATAGATATCCATACAATTTTTATGCTGTAATGTACAAAGATGTGATATCTAAACTCTTCATATGCTTACCTCTTTCATCAATCTCATTGATACATTTTGTTACTATTATTGGTATGTGTCTCTTGGTTGCTTTTAGATGCTCAAGGAAATCAACACCAAAAGTATTCATCTTACGAGGCAATTTCTAGTAAAAAAACAAAAATGTAAGTACATGTATACATGTATATTAGTGATACCTTAGTATCACAACGAATGGCTAGTGTAGAAGAACACTTTCTATGACAAGATAAACCACACTAGAGAAAGAGAAAAAATGAAAAAATATAATAATTAATAATAAGCATGCACTGTTCAAAGTTTAAGTACAGTCTCCCATATTTCAAATTTTAGCTTCTCATAATTTTAGCCTAATTCTACTATTTTAGATGGATTAAATTTTCCCAAAATTTATTTCTAGAACTAACAATATAATAAGTACATGTAATGTACATAATGTACATTACATGTATATATTCTCACAATTTCACATTCGAAGCCATGGAAGTACACATAAGTATCACAGCCTCTGCATCTTGATGGGGTTCTCAGTCTCTTGAAGGTGTGGGTACGAGCTACTTTGGATAGTACAACATCATCAGTGACTGATCTACCACTGGAGTATGGGGATCCTGTGATGGAGTGATAGTCCTTCCCTTTCTCACTATCTATAAAATAAAATAAATATCTCACTATCTGTAAGAGAAAATAAAATTAATTACATGCTTAATAAATAAATTACAGTAAAAATAAAGCAACTAAAAATATGAAAAAAATTATAAAAATATTAGCTATAATTTTTATGTCCATTACTAAGTTAAAAAAATTGCTACTTATTAACTACAAATTTCGCTTTGCTACTGTGGCCTTTTTATAGTTAAATATATTATACATTTTTAGTTAAATGCATTGAATACATGTGTATTTTTACATGTACATGTACATGTACAAGTAAAAAATATAGACTTACTTCTCCTTTGTAAATTAGTTTTACTGCTTGAATTCTCAAGTGAAGCCATATCAATATTAACAACACTCTTAGGCCGAGACTGTTTCGGAGTTGGAGACTCCATTCGTATCATTGGGAGAGCTGCAGCTATTAGCGGCTTATACTCTGTTGGGCTGAGGGACCTTTGGGGACCTTTAAAACCATCCGAGGTCTGGCTGGAACCCAACGTCGGATCGGCAGGGTCTTCACCAGAATCCCAAACCCTGTGAATATATTGAATATAAATTACTAGAGTATACTGGAGTATACTGAAATATATACCAGTTAAGTAAAATGTAAATAATGCCAAAAATCACTAGGAGAGATTTTTTTAAATTTTCTGATGCATATAAGTACATGTTATGTTGCGTAGAAAGTTAGTGTAGATTCCAATCAAAATTAGATTTTTAAATAAATTTTACAGTTGCCAACTGTACATGTACATGTATCAAAAATGTAGATAAAATGTAGAAGGCTCTTACTCTGATTCAGGATCGAATTCTTCAAAGTGATAATCCTCAAGTTCTTCAGAGACGTGGGGCCTCTTCTCAATGAAGGACAGGAACTCTGAACCGGCTTCATAATCTCTAGTCTCATCAATACTCTCCAGGAGCTGCAGAGAAAGAGATATGTATATGTGCATGTATGAATCATGTGGTTGTGGTGTGATGGCTTACCGGGTTGGGGAGTGTCTTGAAGAAATTGTATTGTAACTGAAAGTAACTCTCAAGACCCTAAAAATGAATGAATAAATCTCATTCCCATACCCTCATAAACTCATTCCCATACTCTCATAAACCCATTCCCATACTCTCTAAACCCATTCCCATACTTTCATAAACTCATTCCCATTCCACTGTACATAAACTTATACTGTGGGGACCTCGTTCCCATACTTACTGCTTTAAGTGTAGTATCAAATCCAACAATTATTCTCCTGAAAGCACAGAGGATTGACTTCTGTGCTGTGGCATGAACCTGGTACTGGCAGTCATTGCAGTGAGCTATCGATAACTTGTAATTCTGCTCTGAGTCTTGAAACTATATGAGAGAATGAGAGAGAGAGAGAAAGATAAAAGGCTGATGAATAAAAATTTAAAATACGTATCTAAGAGTGGATTTACATTATAATAATACAGAAGGAATATAGCTAGTAATTGTGTACATTGTAGGAGAAAAATAAAGAAAAACAGATCTACAATTACATTACAGTAGTAAATATACACAATATAATGACACAGTAATGATATTATCCATGTAATTAAACAGTAATGACGTATTAATGATTCATGTACATATAAGCATGTACACCACCACACACCCAATTCCAATCACTTTATGACTGATAATATAATTACCATAGCAATGACGAAAGACATAAAAATACATCACGAATCTACATGTACGTGTACGTGTACATGTGTTGTGTACAAACTTTCTCACCTTTGTTTCTAAGTCACTAACTTCTTTCTTGCGTCTGTCGGCTTGTTTACCATAAGGATCAGCTGCAAGCTGGTTCTTAGCCTATACATGTACATGTAGTTGTCATGGCAACTTGTTATTGAATGGGCGTGGCTTACCCTGGCTAGTTCCTGACCGTAAAATATGTATTTGGCTTTGGCACTTTTCATTGAGCTCTTGGCATCAAGCTATACATAATGTATAATGAGAAGAGAATCATGAAGAATGAAGATAGCAAAAAGGTACACGTAGAGTGACATATGCATGTACATGTACAATGTATGTAATTGAAGAATCAATCGCTGACCAGTTTCTTTCTTTCCTTGACCCAATTGTGCATTAGATCTTTTCTCATCTTCTCACACTCTTGTATCTTACCCTCTAGATACTAAAGAGAGAGAGAAAGAGAGTATAAAAGTATATTGTTTCAGGAATAAAAATTTAAACGCTCATGAACATATAGTAGTATAGTACAATGTACTGTACATGTATAAGTGTAATTAATATTCAATTAGAATTGGCTTACTTCAAGGACTTTGTGTCCAGTCTGTAGGTTGAATGTCGTGTTGCAGTTCATAGCATATCTGTTGTCCTGATCCAGTGACGTCCTAAAGACATCATATAATGGAAGACACTCCTAAAAGAGAGGGAGAGTGAAAGAGAAAAAAAAGAGAGAAAGAGAGGGAGAAATAGCAAAAAGAAGAGGAGAAAAAAGTAGAACATCTATTAATGGACACTCTATATAGTAGCAGATGCTTCCATTTAATGGGCAGATTCACATATATACATGTACATGTATTTATTTATTTTTATGTTTCATTCTCACTTCTTGCTGGTGTAGTTCAGAGAGTGCTGCTTGAGTTTGACGGACTACTTTACCAAGCTGAGCATAGTAACGTTGCTCTGTTAGAGAAATACAAGTAGATACACAATAAATAATGAAATTATTAAAATACATGTACATGTAGTGTGTATTAAGTACAAGCAATACACTAGACATACAATGTATGTGAGAAATATAGCCTCAATTTTTAAAATGGTCATAACTCGAAAATTTTTGTCGGAATCAGCTCAAACTTTTTACAGAGCATAAGGACATCAATATGCATTTTAAAAATGTAATAAAAATTGGGGGTCATTTCGGAGCCATTTTTCGGAAAAAACCATGGGCTATAGTACAGGGATTTTTTCAGAAATGGGCTAATTTTTTAAAGTGGCCATAACTCAAAAAATTTTTATCCGAATCAGCTCAAACTTTCTACACAGCATAAGGACATCAATATGCATCAAAAAATGTAATAAAAATTGGGGATCATTTTGGAGCCATTTTTTGAAAAAAACCATGGGCTATAGTACAGAGATTTTTTCAGAAATTGGCTAATTTTTTAAAATGGCTGTAACTCAAAAAATTGAAGTTGGAACCAGCTCAAACCTTCTACACAGCATTATGACATCAATATGTATCAGAAAATGTAATAAAAATTTGGGGTCATTTTGGAGCCATTTTTTGAAAAAACCATGGGCTATAGTACAGGGTATTTTTCAGAATTTTTGCATTTTCTTAAAATGGCCGTAACTTGAAAATTTTTTATCGGAATCAGCTCAAACTTTTTACATAGCTTAAGGACATCAATATGCATCAAAAAATGTAATAAAAATTGGGGGTCATTTCTGAGCCATTTTTCGAAAAAAACCATGAGCTATAGTACAGGAATTTTTTAGAATCTGCCATTTTTTAAAATGGCCGTAACTTGAAAAATCTTTAATTGGAATCAGCTCAAACTTTCTACACAGCATATGGGCATCAATATGTATCTTAAACTATTCTTACCAATCTGTGCTCTTTTGCTCAAATATCCAACCACTT
This sequence comes from Amphimedon queenslandica, assembly GCF_000090795.2. Taxonomy (NCBI): domain Eukaryota; kingdom Metazoa; phylum Porifera; class Demospongiae; order Haplosclerida; family Niphatidae; genus Amphimedon; species Amphimedon queenslandica. Next base: position 147,549 of record NW_003546443.1, on the reverse strand, counting down.
CTCTATGATACTTCTGTCTAAACTTGAGATACTGCATGAAAAAGAAAATAAAATAAAATGTATAATAATTACATGTACATGTACTTACTGATGAAGCG
>NW_003546443.1:140303-141381 GCF_000090795.2 Amphimedon queenslandica | reverse complement strand
CTCTTATTTCATTCTTCTCTCTCTCCCTCCCCCATCTTTCTCTCTCTCTCTTTCTGTCACTTTCTCTCCCTCTCCCTCCCTCTCTCTCTCCCTCCACCCTCTCTCAATTTAACTCCAACTCTCTCTCTTTCTCTTTCAGTCTACAGTACATTACTTCTTTCCTCTTCCATTAAACTATAAACAACATCTACATCTACATGTACTGGATCTACATTTACATTTACATGCATGTACATTATATTTACATTTAGATGTACATGTACATACCTTATCTTCTATCTAACTTTCATTCTCTCCCAATTAATCACAGACTACATGTAAACATACTAATACATGTACATGTACATGTACATTGATCAACATCACACACATAAATACATGTACATGCATGTACGCATACAAAATGAAAGTGTATCAATCAACAATATACATGTGTACATGTTTTGTCTCGTCTACATTAAAAGTGAAAATGAAAACCAGACGAGGGACAATGTGTCAACAACACTTGGAAAGAGTCCCACAGTCTCTGATGTGCTAATAAAACCAGTCATGAATTAGCAAATGAGAAACAGCAAGGCTTTCAATGAAAGCATTCAGTAATGACATAATAAAATTAAAGAATTAAATCATATACACACAGACCGGTGGTGATGACAGAGTAGGGTATTAAATGGAGTACTTGATTTGAGTGAGTATAAATAGAAGCTGATGGAATAACACTATTAACACTCATACATGTGCATGTACATCTCTCTCTCTCTTTTTTGTAGTGTACACCTCCATTTAACGGACAGCACCTAGTGTACCAATTACATTCCTTACTGTATAAAATGAACCTCCACATAAAGGACACCTCTGTATAACAGAGAAACTGCCTTGCCCCAAAGTGTCCATTATATAGAGGCTAGTCTGTACTAGCTTGACCCAATTTCCTCTAAGCATTGGTAAACATTTTCTATAATGACATACATAACGACAACATTTAATTATGAACAGTTACAGTGTCCTTTTTGAGGCTAATAAAAATAAAAACAAGTCCACACCACAATATAATAATAATAATAATAACTATACATTC
>NW_003546443.1:137737-139003 GCF_000090795.2 Amphimedon queenslandica | reverse complement strand
TACATGTGCATCACATGCAATTTATAATTGTTTTAAATTGCAATAGAAATAGATCAGTCCATTGTACTGTATTGTAAATGTATTACGTAACATAGCGTCAGTACATGTACATGTACATGTATGTGTTGCGTAGGCTACATCAAAGCTAAAGTGCAGCCTCTATATAATGGGCATATTGGTATAAGACAGTTTGATTGTTATACAGAGGTGTCCTTTATGAGGAGGTTATTTCATACAGTAAGGAATGTAATTGGTAAACTAGGTGCTGTCCGTTAAATGGAGGTGTACGCTATAGAGAATGTCAGCTAAAAGAGGCTATACTGTATAAAGATCAAGTATTAGTAGCTCAATGTATATTAATTGAAAAAAGTACATTTTTGTCTATCATGACACAGTAAGACTTTTTCAATAATAGGAAGAACACATTAGCGCTATTGCCACATTTCTTAATTATTATTAACATGTACATGTACATGCAATTGTGTCCCGATTTACATGTGTTTAATTGGATGAGACTCACCTGAAGTATTGCTACTAGTGTCCATCATTTCCATTGCCTTCTTCAATTGGGATATTGTAGCTAAGAACTTCTGGACGTCTTTCGTGATGCTTATCACGTCTTCTCTTGTAGCGAGAGGATCATCAGCAAAACCAACACTAACCTGTGAAGGGAGAGGGAGAGAGGGAGGGAGGGAGAGAGGGAGAGGGGGAGGGAGAGGGAGGGAGGGAGAGGGAGAGGGGGGAGAGAGGGAGAGGGGAGGGAGAGGGAGGGAGGGAGGGAGAGATGATGGGAAGGAGAGATGGTGGGAAGGAGAGGGAGGAAGGGAGGGAGAAAGTGGGAGGGAGGGAGGGAGAGAGATAATTAAAGTATGGACTGATTTGATTAAAATTAAGAATTTACAGGAAAAAGAGCAAAAATTCAAAAAAAATTAAAAGGAAAGAGACAGACTGTACATGTATAAAATACAGTACTACATGTACATGTAGAAATTACAATGACATCATTTATGTGTCAAGTAAAGTGAGTCAGAGAGAGAGGAAAAAGGAAAGAGAGGAAAGGAGAGTGGGAGACATGAACTATCAGCTATCACAACACATAAAGAACAGATAATGCATTGGCACCTAATGAAACATACCTACCTACACCTGCAATACATACACATGTACATGTAGCACACACACACACACACACACACACACACACACACACACACACACACACACACACACATGTACATGTGTGTATACAGTTACAATTGCAGAGCC
>NW_003546443.1:123615-135431 GCF_000090795.2 Amphimedon queenslandica | reverse complement strand
AGAGAGGGAGAGAGAGGAATGAAGATAGAATGATGGAGAAGGAAAAAAGAGAGAGAGGGGGGGGAAGAGACAGAGAGAGAAAAGAAAAGCTCCTTACAGTGCTATTAGGTGCATTATGGTGATACAGTCCAGTAGCTCCTCCAGTAGTTATTCCTCCAGTATGTAGTCCTGTACTTGACTGTGAACTGGAGACAGAGCTCCCTGATGCACTAGGCACACTAAAGGAATCAGGGACAGAACTAACAGACGCATGTTTCCTCTTTTCTTGCTTCTTCCTCTTGTTCATAACACGCCACACGTTCATCTTGAATCCAGTTTGTGTCTCCTTCTCTTCTCAGTCTTATAAAAAGAGAAGACTTAGACAGTAGGCACTCTGTTGATAGAGTCTAACAAAGTCCTCTCTCTATCTCCAACTATAATAATAAACGAGAAATAGGCGAGGGGTCTTGCTTGGTATAAATTTCTCTCTCTTACTCGCTCTTTCTTTCTCGGTATAACTAAATTGCTGTTAGTATTTGCAGTCCTTACACTCCTCCTCGGCCCACGGGCTTCTCTGGTATGCCAGGAATGAAGAGAAGAGACAAGAAGGAAGAGGAGGAGGGAGAGCCATCTTCAAAATTAACAAATAATTTTAATAATAAATAATTAGTATAGTATAAAAGATTAAAAGTAGAGAGTAGTTCTAATATCCTTAGTCTCAAATCATGACCATCGAAATTTCCCCTTTTTTTTCTTTTCTGTATTGTATAGTGGCCAACGAAGAGGTTGAGTGTCAGCAACTGATTTCATATGAACATTACTCCTTTTTTCGTTTTTTTTCTCTTGCACATCATATATTTTGAAAGTAGTAGCTATAGTTTTAGACTCTGCAGGTAAGGGATGAGGCAGGCTGGGACTAGGCTCAACTGCAGGTAAGTAACGGGGTGGGCTGGAACTAGGCTCAACTGCAGGTAAGTAACGGGGTGGGCTGGAACTAGGCTCAGAAGCTATGCCATATACAACAGGTAAGGGAGGGGGCGAGCTGGGACTAGGCTCAACTGCAGGTAAGCAACGGGGTGGGCTGGAACTAGGCTCAGAAGCTATGCCATATACAACAGGTAAGAGAGGGGGCAAGCTGGGACTAGGCTCAACTGCAGGTAAGCAACGGGGTGGGCTGGAACTAGGCTCAACTGCAGGTAAGTAACGGGGTGGGCTGGAACTAGGCTCAGAAGCTATGCCATATACAACAGGTAAGGGAGGGGACAAGCTGGGACTAGGCTCAACTGCAGGTAAGCAATGGGGTGGGCTGGAACTAGGCTCAACTGCAGGTAAGCAACGGGGTGGGCTGGAACTAGGCTCAACTGCAGGTAAGTAACGCGGTGGGCTGGAACTAGGCTCAGAAGCTATGCCATATACAACAGGTAAGGGAGGGGACAAGCTGGGACTAGGCTCAACTGCAGGTAGGCAACGGGGCGGGCTGGAACTAGGCTCAGAAGCTATGCCATATACAACAGGTAAGGGAGGGGGCAAGCTGGGACTAGGCTCAACTGCAGGTAAGCAACGGGGCGGGCTGGAACTAGGCTCAGAAGCTATGCCATATACAACAGGTAAGGGAGGGGACAAGCTGGGACTAGGCTCAACTGCAGGTAAGCAATGGGGTGGGCTGGAACTAGGCTCAGAAGCTATGCCATATACAACAGGTAAGCAACGGGGTGGGCTGGGACTAGGCTCAACTGCAGGTAAGTAACGGGGCGGGCTGGAACTAGGCTCAGAAGCTATGCCATATACAACAGGTAAGGGAGGGGACAAGCTGGGACTAGGCTCAACTGCAGGTAGGCAACGGGGCGGGCTGGAACTAGGCTCTGCTGGCATTAAGTCAAACGCTTTGTTAGCACATGGTATGGTAGGCTGTTGAAATGATGTAGGAACTGCTGAAAAAGTGTTTGGCTTTGAGATTGAACTGTAATGTGGATTGTGCAGACTAATCCCAGTAGTATTTATAGGCTGTGGAGCCAGGCTAGGTGGATCAACTGAAAATGTGCTGGAATTTACAGCCTGAATGGTAGGTATGGACTCATAAGGGAATTCAATATTTTTTAACTTTTTGCAGCAATTTTTACCATTTACTTTTAAAACAGCCTCTATAGTGTAGCTCCCAGCATATTCAGTCTGAAACGTGACCTTCCATTTATCCGACTTATGCTCTGTAGTGCATGATACGGTATCATTTCCTCTCTTACAACTACACAGTAAACTCATCTGTGGAAAAACTATCTTGAAATGGTGATCAGCTTTAATTTCAATTTCAACGCAGTAATTTCCATTTCTCTGAAAATAATTGTTGCAAGGTTCAGGTTGAGGATACGGTATTGTATACATGTGCATGTAATTGCCATCTGTTATGACAATTTCAATATTTTTGACTGCTCCAATTCCTTCAATATAACCTTTATCAGCATCCCCTCCTTCTTGTGCAGCATATGCTAAGGGACTGATATTTTCAATGTTCTTTGGATCCCAAGATAACGTTTCTGTCACTTGTTCCATTGATTTAAGAGCTTTAGTACCCAACACAGCCACTTCCAGTTTGTCATCACTCTTGGCAAGTTGTTGAGCAAGTTTGATTCCAGCCTCTAGCTTGCAAATACCTGTTTCAATGATATCTTTCTCAACCCACAGTGTCTTAGAGAAGCCATTGTACTGTGTATCAACTTGCTGCAGGAGTGCTTCTTTACGTTTATCTAAGAGCTTGTGCAGTTCTTCAAATTGAGACATGATGAAACTTTTCATTGTGTCAGGATAAACCGTAACATGTTTTTCAACTTTGCCAATCTCCTCAAAATGGGAATGAAATGTTTTGAGCTTAGTTGTAAGTTGCTTAGAATTTGATACTAAGGATTTTCTGATTTCATCTGAGGCTTCCACAGCTGGTTTAAACTTGTGTCCATTGTGATCATACAAACCACAATCACGACAAATGACACTCTTACAGTTAATACAGTAAACTGAAAGTGCTTCTGAGGTATGCTTGGGACACATGAAACTCTTCACTTTAGGGTTCTTTTTTGCTAATTTTGGGAGTACCAGCACATGACTTTTAAAAACCAACATTTTTTTATGCGCTCCATCACAAGATTCACAGAGGTAACTTTCACATTTAGAACAAAAACTTACAACATTTGCTGTTTCACATTGATCACATTTTGATATCTCTGTGGTCATTGATAATGTTTCTACTTTACGAGCTAATTGTGTGTTAGGTAGTAACTCGTCTATTCCTTTAGGAGAGAGGGTATGCTCATTTCGACACAACGGACACTTAACGGAAGTAGATATTGATGCCAACTTCGACAAACATCCTTTACAGAAGCTGTGAAGACAAGGCAATATCCTAGGATTTGAATAAGTATCCTGGCAAACTGCACACGTTAATATAGTTTCTTCAATTATACATAGATCTATTTCTTCAGAGCAGTCTTCAACTCCGAACGGAGCGACGGGAGGTGATGAGCATGGCGAGTGTATTGATGGTGACGGTGCTAGTGACCATGAAATGGGTACATTGGTACTTTCGTCCTTCTTCGTCCCAATCCTCTGCTTCGCCTCCATGGACTCTTTCACTCTATCCACCATTTTTCTAGCGATCTTTAACCTCAGACCTCACCTCACTCAGCTTAATTATAGTTTATTAATCATAATAATAGTTAAGGCTATGTCTTTTATAACAGGCCATGCATGCATGCATGCTTACTGCTTAGGCTCCGCCACCTTATTATTAATTAATTTTTATTATTATTATCAAATAACAATAATTATTATTATAACAATTACAATTATGATTATAGAATTATCATTTTAAGTACAAATTACAACACAAAAGGAAGCAAAAACAAAATTTTTAAGGAGTCAAAGGAGCTACATAGTCTTGATCTTTACGCAGCCAGACCCTCCACCCTTTTATGAGATTTGGAAAGAGTGGAGTCTGGTTGCGCAAGGCTAGAGGTCAGAGGTATATAATTCAATATTTTTGGATCTTTTGAGGCAGTCTTCCCCAGCTACTTTTAAAACAGCCTCAATAGTGTATGTCCCCTCATATTTAGTCTGAAACTTAGCCTCCCATTTCTTCCCCTTAGGCTCTGTAGTGCATTACACAGCATCATTCCCCCTCTTGCAAGTGCACAGCAAACTCATCTGAGGAAACAGTATCTTGAATTGTAAATCAGCTTTAACTTCAATCTCAACGCAATATTTGCCGTTCCTCTGAAAATCATGAGAATTGCGATAACTTCCATCTTTTATTACAATTTCAACGTTTTCTATTTTCCCAATTTTTTCTATAATTATAATCGTTATCAAAATGTCTCTCTTTTGCAGCATATGCCAAGGGGCCAAGACTTTCGATGGCCTTAGGATCCCAGGACAAGGTTTTGGCTACCTGCTCCATTGATGTAAGAGCTTTAGAGCCCAACACAGCCACTTCCAGCTGGTCATCACTCTTGGCAAGTTGTTGAGCAAATTTAATTCCAGCCTCTAACTTGCAAATACCTGTTTCAACAGTGTCCTTCTCGACCCAAAGAATTTTAGAGAAACCATTGTATTGGCTATCAATTTCTCCTAAAAGAGTTTCTTTACGTTTATCTAAAAGCTTATAAAGCTCTTCAAATTGAGATGTGATGAAAGATTTAATTGTGTCAGGATAAACTGTAATGTGTTTTTCAACTTTAGCAACCTTTTCAGCATGAGAGCGAAACATTTTGAGCTTAGTCTTAAGCTGCTTTGAATATGATACAAGTGATTTTCTAATTTCATCCAAAGCATTCACAGCTGGTTCAAACTTGTGCCCATTGTGATCATAAATTGCACAATCACGACAAATGACACTCTTGCAGTCAATGCAGTAAACTGAAAAAAATTCGGAGGTATGTTTGGGGCAGATGAAACCCTCTACCTTAGGATTCTTTTTCACTAATTTCGGAAGCACTACAACATGGCTCTTAAATATCCCCATCTTTTTATGCGCTTTATCACAAAATTCACAGAGGAAGCTTTCACAATTAGTGCAGAAACTTACAACATTCGTTTCCTCACACTGATCGCATTTTGATATCTCTGTGGTCATTGATAACGTTTCTACTTTACGAGCTAATTGTGTATTTGGTAATAGCTCGTCTACTCCTTTAGGAGAGAGGGTATGCTCATTTCGACACAACGGACATTTAATGGATGTAGATATTGATGCCAACTTTGATAGGCACCCTTTACAGAAGCTGTGAAGACAAGGCAGAACTTTGGGATCTGAATAAGTATCCTGGCAAACAGCACACTTTAATGGATCCGGAATGTCTTCAATTCCTTCACACGGTTGCATAGCCATAGGGTCCAAACTTTTCACTGTGATTTTCCGAGGCTTTTTCATACTCGCGGCATGGATTGTCAGAGTCTCGCTGCCGAGTGCCGAGACCATTCCCCAGCCTACAGTCGTCTGGGTGGATTATCGTGTCAATAATGAAATGGACTGCCGTGTAATTTCGTGAGCTTCTTTGACGTTGGTATTGCATTCCTTTCTTCTGGACTAGTGGAAAAAAAATCATCGGCCTCGTCCCAGCCCTCTTCAAATTCATGGTCCCAATCTAGGTCCAATTTACATCGCCATTTACCCTTTTTCGCCTTTTTGTTCTCTAGGTTCTTCTCCATTTTCAATACACGTGTGGCCATAGTGTAAAGCAGCAACCATAGCATAGATCTCGTGGGGCCAGACTCAATTTTTACTGAATGCAGTCTGAAATTTTCTAAAAATGAGTGTAGTCCCGCATTAATTTTTAATAATAAGAAATAAAAATCTTATGGTTGTACAAAACAATACAGTGAAACCTGCTATTGTGGACACTCTAAAATAAGGACACCTCTATAATCAGGACAGGTAGTATCAGTCCCAATACAATATAAATGTGTATTAATGAACCTCTGAAATAAGGAGACCTCTATAATAAGGACAGTTTTATTTGGTCCCAAGGTGCCCGGAATAGACAGGTTTGACTGTAGATGCATACATGTATTTACGACAACAAATTTCACCATTTAATTTTAATTTCACTGTAATAAAGTAGTTTCCAGGTTTAACTGTTTGGAATGAAACAACCCATTTATTTTCACTCTGCATTGTAGTCAGTGTCAGTGGCGTATCTAGACTTTTGAAGATGGTGGGGCAAAGATGGCGCGCGAAGCGCGCCGAAAAATTTTTGCGGTTAATTAATATTCATAATGGGCGTGTCTTTAATTAAAGTACGTCTACGCCCACAATAATGATGATGAAGTTGACTATATCGGACTAGCTCGGCTTGCTCTTTTCTTCTCTAAAGTTCTCTTTTGAGTGTTTTCTTTATTTATTGTGTTCTCTGGCCTTAATCAAGATTGGAGATATCTTAAATTTTTAACTACAGTAAATTAGAAGGCAATATTAATTTTGATTCAGTAGCAGTTGGTAGGGCAAATGCCCTACCATGCCCTACCTTGGATACGCCACTGGTCAGTGTTACAATCCACTCCACTGATTCCAGTCACAGCCGTCATTTCCTTCGTTATAGTGCACGTACAGTCGTACACAAAATGCTAGCACTAGAAATGAGTATTTTACCACATTGAGCTTGTACTTCCAAGCAGTGACATTTACAGAACCAGGAGGATGTACTGTTCGAGGTATGACATGTGCAATTGATCTTTCATATCCTTCATTTGTTATGACAATATTAGGAATATCCCCAAATTTTCCTATGCTTTCAATGAAATCTTAATCACTTGATCCTGAAAAGAACTGTCTTTCTTGAGCCATATATATTATAGGCCCGAGGTTTTTTATGGCCTCAGTTAGGATCCCATGAGAGTGAATTCATTTTCTTCATCAAGTTAACAGCATCAATACCTTCCTGCTTGTCATCGCTCCTATTCATTGAGTTAACAGGATCAATACCTTCCTGCTTGTCATTGCTCCTTGCTGGCAAGCTATCAGCAAACTTAGTTCCAGCCTCTAAGTTGCAAATGCCCATTTCAACGATATCCTTCTCAGCCCATAACATCTTAGAGAAACTATTGTATTGTGCATCAACTTGTTGTAGGAGTGCTTTTTTGCATTTATCTAAGAGCTTGTGTAACTCTTCAAATTTTGGTACAAAATTAATATAATAAAAACTTAAAAGAAAATCTTAAATATCTTACAAAAGTAAATGTTTAACTTGGGTTTGGAGTCCCTTGACTAGAGTTTGTCTTTTGGTCCTTTCACCCGTGGGACCCGAGGACAAGGTGGGTCCTCCCTTTTCTCGTAGTGACTGGTCCTCTTGAACTGGGCATAAGATACCGATATCGGCAGATCTGGTGGTGGTAATGCACTATCACTAGATGATTCTGGAATACAAAATAACTTAGATTTTCTATGACAATCATCACGGCATATTTTTAAGACAGCCTCGAGGGTATAATCACCAGAATACTTTGTCTGAAACGTAACATCCCATTTATTTAGCTTAGATCTATAAGTAGTACATGACAATACTTCATCTCCTCGTCTGCAGCTGCACTGAAAATTCATTTGAGGAAATGATATCTTGGGATGATGACCAAACTTAACTTCAATTTCAATGCAATATGTGCCATTTTCCTGAAAATCTCTAAGAGAATTAGAATACTTTCCATCACTTATTACTACTTCAATATTATTGATTATTCCAATTTTTTCTATACAGCGTTTATCAAAATCTGCATCATAAGCCAAGGGGCCAAGATTTTTGATGGCCTTAGGATCCCAGGACAAGGTTTTGGTTACTCGATTTGACGCAAGAGCTTTAGAGCCCAACACAGCAACTTCCAGCTTGTCATCACTCTCGGCAAGTTGTTGAGCAAATTTAATTCCAGCCTCTAGCTTGCAAATACCTGTTTCAACGATATCCTTCTCCACCCAAAGCATTTTAGAAAAATCATTGTACTGTGTATCAACTTGTTGCAGGAGTGCTTCTTTGCGTTTATCTAATAGCTTATGAAACTCTTCAAATTGAGATGTGATGAAAGATTTCATTTCATCAGGATAAACTGTAACATGTTTTTCAACTTTAGCAACTTCTTCAGCATGGGAACGAAATGTTTCAAGCTTAGTCTTGAGCTGCTTTGAATCTGATACCAAGGATTTTCTAATTTTATCTGAAACATCCATTGCTGGTTCAAACTTGTGTCCATTGTGGTTATAAATAGCACAATCACGACAAATGACACTCTTACACTTAATACAGTAAACTGTAAGAGATTCTGAGGTATGCTTCAAACACATGAAACTCTTCACTTTAGGATCCTTTCGTGCTAATTTTGGGAGGACCAGCAAGTGACTTTTAAATGCTAACATCTTTTTATGTGCTCCATCACAAGATTTACAAAGGTAGGTTTCACAATTAGAGCAGAAACTTACAACATCTGTTTCGTCACTCTCACATTGATCACATTTTAATTTCTCAGTGGTCGTTGATAATGTTTCTACTTTACGAGCTAATTGTGTGTTTGGTAATAGCTCATCTACTCCTTTAGGGAGGGTATGCTCATTTCGACACAACGGACACTTAATAGAAGTAGATATTGATGCCAACTTTGATAGACACCCTTTACAGAAGCTGTGAAGACAAGGCAGAACTCTGGGATCTGAGTAAGTATCTTGACATATCGTACACCTTAACGGAGTTTCTTCAATTTGAACTTCTTCATTACCAGAGGCTCGAAAAGAGGTGGAGTAGGAGATCGGACTCGTACTGTGCCGTGCCTCAGGTCCCTCCAGCTCTTGCAGCATAGTGAGACTAGTGGGAAGGCCTTGACCAGTTCTTTTTCCTTAGTGAGCAACTTCTATGATGTACCGAACTTGATGAGATCTACGATGAGACTATGTACATCCATAGATATTTAATGATTTAAGGTACATCCCTCTTTGCCCCGCCCACTGGCATAGATCATGCATGCATGCGTGTTATATTTTGCACACGGCCCAGTTTGCACACACATCCAGAGGAGTGATCATTCGTTATTAAAGAATTAGATGTCTATAATTATATCAAGAGTGGATCTTGATTGTATATTTAATGAATCAAGTTCAACATCATCTCGTTCTGGTGATATCTTTTTTAAATACTAAAAGTAATGATCATAAGAATAGTTGCGAGGTTCATGATTAATTTCAAATGTTTTAACTTCTTTGCAGTACTTGTCAGCTTTTATTTTCAAAATGACTTCCATAGTGTATCTCCCAGGATGTTTAGTCTGAAACGTAACCTCCCATTTATCTTGCTTACACTCCGTAGTGCATGGAACCATGACAGTGCCTTCTCTTATGCAACTACAGTCTAATGACAGCATACTCATTTGAGGAAACAGGACAGCGTATTTTTGATCGACTTTAGCTTTAACTTCAATGCAATATGTGTAATTCTTCCGGAAATACCTAGATGACCGTCCCAGATATCTCCCATCGCTCATGGTGATTCCAAAAATCTTCATTATTCCAATGTTTTCTATATAATTTTCGTCAAAGTCATTTTCTTGTGCAGCAAATGCTAATGGGCCAAGATCTTTTATGGACTTTGGATCCCAAGATAAGCTTTTGTTTACTCGCTCCATTGATGTAAGAGCTTTAGAGCCCAACACAGCCACTTCCAGCTTGTCATCACTCTCAGCAAGTTGTTGGGCAAATTTAATTCCAGCCTCTAACTTGCAAATACCTGTTTCAACGATATCCTTCTCCACCCAAAGCATTTTAGAAAAATCATTGTATTGTGTATCAACTTGTTGTAGGAGTGCCTCTTTTCGCTTCTCCAAGAGCTTATGTAACTCTTCAAACCGATATGTAATGAAAGACTTCATTTCGTCAGGATAAACTGTAACGTGTTTTTCAACTTTAGTAACTTCTTCAGAATGGGAATGAAATGTTTCAAGCTTAGCCTCGAGCTGCTCCAAATTTGATATTAGAGATCTTTTAATTTGATCTGAAACCTCCAAGGCTGGTTTAAACTTGTGTCCATTGTGATCATACAAACCACAATCACGACAAATGACACTCTTACAGTTAATACAGTAAACTGTAAGAGGCTCTGAAGGATGCTTTGGGCACTGAAATGCTTTTACTTTTGGTTTCGATTTGGCTTCATCAGGAAGTACTAACAAGTGACTCTTAAAGGAGGCCATTCTTTTGTGTGCTTGGTGACAAAGCTCACAGAGATAATTGTGACAGTTCTCGCAGAAGCTGACCACATTTGCTTCTTCACATTCTCCACATAATGGCTGAGGAGCTGGCTGTAGAAGACTTTCCAATTTAGAAGCCAATTGTGTATTAGGCATCAAATCATCTACTCCTTCAGAAAGTAAAAGAAAATGCTCGTTACGGCACAATGGACATTTTATAGTATTAAACTTAAGTCCACGAACAAGGAGTTTTGACAGACATTGCTTACAAAAACTGTGGAGACAGGACAATAGTCGAGGATCAGAAAATGTGGACTGGCACACAGCACAAGTTATTGAGGTCAAATCTTCTACTTTAGTTGTTACAATTTCTTTCTTAGAATCTAGTTCGTCCTCTGATCCAGAAATATCGGTTTCCTTTTTTGGAGGATATTTTTCGAGCACGAGTTCGAGGTCTTCTTTTGACGCCATCTTGATTCTGGCCCCGCCTACTAACTAGTGATAGGCGTGTCCTCAATCAAACTCGCTCCTCCCACCTTATATCTTCTGATGTAACACAAACTTGCAGTGAAAGAAATACAAAGAAAGAAGGACTAGAATTCAACTACAGTCATGTCTTTGAGGCTAAAGACTCCTTTACTAGCACCACACAGGGTAAGAATGGGAATCAAAGTAGGAACGGGCTTTAATTAGAAACCCTCACTCCTGTAGCTCCTGTCCATGATAAGATGGTCTTCAAGCGCTGCAGCAGTTGCCACTGAACACAAGGAACAACCAAGACTCAAGACATTCCTTGTTTACAGATGGGTATGTACATGTACACGTATTTTCATAACATGTACTACAATCTACATGTACATGTATCACATTGATAATATTAACACTTCTATATTTGTCACATAATTATACATAACATACATGTATATACTTATATTTTCTACAGAATCCAGAAGTGAAAGGGTCAAAGCCTAAGATGCAAGAGTATAAAGTTGATCTCAACCAGTGTGGTCCGATGGTCCTTGATGCTCTCATAAAGATTAAGAATGAAATTGACCCCACACTGACCTTTAGACGATCGTGTAGAGAAGGTTAGAGAAAGAAAGAGGGAGGGAGAGAGGGGAGAAAGTTGAAAGGCAATAAAAAAGGCATACTGTGTGAAGAAATACTTTACAATCTTGTGTTTCAATTATTTACTATTGTCTCTGAAAAATTTTGATGTTAGATTACAAAGTGTGTTTATTATAATTTGTCTATTGCTATTTTTGGGAAGCAACTTTGAAAATTTGTAAAAAAATTAATTTTGATCGGAATCAGCTTAAACTTTCTATGTAGCATAAAAACATGTATGTGTATCAGAAAAAATTATAAAAATGGAGAATTCTCTCCTTTTCATTTTTGGTGAAATTTGGCCGATGACCCTGTACTATAGTACAGGGACATTTGTCCAATTTTTTAGTAACTTTGAAAATTCATAAAAAATCAAAATTTGATCGGACTCAGCTCAAACTCGCTACACAACATAAGAACATGTATATGTATCAGAAAATGTAATAAAAATGGAGAAATATTTCCTAGTCATTTTTAGTGAAATTTGGGTGGTGACCCTGTACTATAGTACAGGGACTTTTGTCCGA
>NW_003546443.1:108431-122919 GCF_000090795.2 Amphimedon queenslandica | reverse complement strand
GAGCAGCACCTACAGTCAATGGAGGACAGAGCAAAACTGGTAATCACCGTATATACATGTAGCTCCAAATTATTGTCAGTCAAAATTTTGTCAAAATCTTAATTTCATGTTAAAATTAATTTTTGTCATTTTTTATTAATCTGCATACTACCCACGTGGAACAAAATCTTGTCAGTTAAAAATTTTGCCACACAAAAATACCTGATGAATTTGACGAAAATTTTGACCCATGAAAATTTGGAGCTATACTGTAAGGGATTAAGGGTAACTGGCATTTTATTTTATGTATCTTTTTTTAATTTTATGTATCATTTTCAGGATGGGTTGTATGAGTGTATATTATGTGCCTGTTGCTCCACCTCCTGCCCCTCCTACTGGTGGAACCCTGACAAGTATCTTGGACCAGCTGTACTGATGCAGGCATACAGATGGATGATAGACAGCAGGGTGAGTGAGTGAGAGAGAGAGAGGAGAGAGGGAGAGAGAGAAAAAATATTTTAAGATAAAAAGGAAGCATTCTTGTTGTATTATCAACTGGTTCTCTCTATCTCCCATTGAAGTAGGAAAATTAGCGTTATCAATGGTAGTGTTTAGGATGTATAGTATTTTTAAAGTCTTTAAAAAATCTGTAAAATTTATTATCCTTGAAAAAGCCATACAGTACATGTACATGTAGATGTGATTATTATTTATTTTATTTTAAAGGATGAATATCGCTCAGAGAGACTAGCTAAAATATCGGATCCTTTTTCAGTCTTTCGCTGTCACACCATCATGAACTGTACAAAGACCTGCCCTAAAGTGAGCCACGCCCACAAACTTTGACCACGCCCATCACAATAAGGAGTAGTACATTTATTATTACTTAATATTGTTGTTGTTGTTGTTAAAAATTTCCAGGAAAAAATTAGATTATAGATTTCCCAGAAAAAAATTTCCTGGCAAATTTCCCATGAAAAATAAATATTCCCAGCAAATTTCCTGGCTAAATTAATTATTTTTTTAGGGTCTTAATCCTGGACGTGCTATTGCAGAGATAAAGAAAATGCTAGCAACAGCAAGTTAAAAGACTTATAAAGATTACAGAAATACAACTACAGTACAGTATTATTAGTTAATATATCTGTATATTGGTATTAATATTACTATTTTCATGTATTCATTACTATTAATATTTATAATGAGTAATTAATTAGTTTAATGTGTTATGTTCAGATAACTACAGGCTGAAAAATTGTTCAATAAATTTTATTTAAAAGTATAAATTGCATTGGCTCAAAGTTCTAGCTCAGACTAGCTGCCAGTGACGTTATAAATAATTGAAGTTTTGATGTGTTATTACTTATCATCAATGTTGAAATTGACATTGAATTGAATTGAAATTGTTGATTAGCAATGTTTATCTTGCGGAGTTATGTACCCATGTAACTAACTACCCATAACTACCTCCAGACAGGGAGGTACCCTATACTAATGGAATTTGTTATTTCTATAGAAATATGCATAGGGCATACATTATATAATTGTTAGCTAAAGGAAGTTTTCTTAAAAGAGCTAACTTAACAAGTCACGATCAGTCTTGTTTGTTCAAACTTGGAAAGATGGAAAGAAATTATACTTTTACTGGTGATTTCAGTCCTGAGGCAGTAGCAGCAATTTTTAGTATTGAGATGATACTAGCTCTCATAGCTAATGGTGTTGTACTAGTCATTACTATTTATCAAAGGAAGTCCTGGAAACAATCATCAACAATATTCTTTACTTCTCTCATACTGGCACACCTTTTAATAATATTGGTTCTTCCTTTCTCTATCACTGCATTAGCTGCTGGTGAGTGGATCATTGGTAGTACTGATGAGGAGAGGAAAGGAACCTGTGATGTCAGTGCTTACATATTGCTTTATAGTGGTAATATCATGTACATCACATTAAGTCTTATATCAATTGATCGGTTTCTTTTTATTGTGAAGCCTCATCTCCACAAGCGGTTCATGAGTCCAAGGGTAGCTCTGGTCCTTGTCATTATTGTGTGGATAGCCACTGCTCTCTTTTTCTCTTCAGGATTCATCAATGGATCTGGTACAGTATTTGAATATATAAATGATATAGGAGCTTGTTATGCGTATTCAGCCAGTCCTATAATGGCTGCTATTCGTTTTTCAATAATAATTATTCTATTGTCTATCATTATTATTACATCAGTTTGGACGTTTTGTTTCACTCGTAAGTTTATTAATAATCAGTCAATGATAGTAGGAGAGAGTGTCTATGCTTCAAAGAAGAAGAGGCTGTTTGGGATATTTGGATCAATGCTATTAGTATATGGAATTTGTTTTGCTCCTGCTACATTTCTGTCTCCATTTTTTGCAATTATTGATGCTCCTGTTGAACTCAACATCACTGCTCTTGTATTATATCTTTTCGCCTTTATCCTAAGTCCAGTTGTTCAGTCATACTTTAGGCCAGAGATCAACAGTGTCATAGTTAATATCATTTGTCGTAAGATGAGGAAAAAACTTAATCGAACTACACCAAGTAATGCAAGTAAAACAAATACTAATTCATTTGATTTATGAAACTTTTAAACTGATGACACTGTACTACATTATACACTGTACATGCATACTATAATGACTTTTCTTTAATGCTGTATGACATTGTCTTTATGCTACCTATATTATTGCCCATTACTATTAACAAAGATGCATAAAAGATGTATATGTATCTCATGCTCTAGCTGCTGGTGAGTGGATCATTGGTGATACTGATAAGGAGAAGAAAGGAACCTGTGGTTTCAATGGTTTCATGATACTTTATTGTGCTTATAACATGCTCATGACTCTAAGTCTCATATCAATCGATCGGTTCCTTTTTATTGTAAAGCCTCATCTCCACAAGCGGTTCATGAGTCCAAGGGTAGCTCTGGTCCTTGTCATTATTGTGTTGATAGTCACTGCTGTCCTTCTCTCTTCAGGATTCATCAATGGATCTGGTATTGTATACCAGTATATAGATAGTCAAGGACTCTGCTATGCAAACACTACCAGTCCTATAATGGCTGCTACTTGTTTTTCAATGACAATGATTCTATTGTCCATCATTGTTGTCACTTCAATTTGGACGTTTTGTTTCACTCGTAAGTTTATAAAGATAAAAAAATACAAGCAACAGCAAGTTAAGACTTATAAAGATTACAGAAATACAACTACAGTACAGTATTATTAGCTAATATATCTATGTTGGTATAAATTACTATTTTCATGTATTCATTACTATTAATATTTATAGTGAGTAATTGGTTTAATGTGTATGGGTAAACTACAGGATAGGGGATTGTTTATTTATTTAAAAGTGTAAAGTTATAAACTGCATTGGCTCAAAGTTCTAGCTGCCTGTGATGTTTAAAATAATTGAAGTTTGTTGTGTTACTAGCAATGTTGAAGCCATGATGATTTTTTTGGAAAAATTTGCAACTGATAATTAGCAAATCTTCACTTTACAAGCAGTACATGAGTCAGTCTCAATGCAATACTAAATGTAATGGAGATTAGAGGAGGTAAACAGCTCTGTTATAATTAATTTCATAGAATTTTGAACTGATTCCTATTTTTTATCACAACTAGTGCATCTGACCACAGTCATGCACTGTCTTTTAAACTAAATCTTTGTCCTTTTATCTAAATCTGATCTTTTCATATTTCTCATTGTTTACTTTATCAATGCATGTTAGATCTACATATGTTTTATTCTAGTATCATAATTATTACTCTAAGCATAGTTTTAATACCTATTCTTGCATCTATAGCTAAATAAGCTAATTTCTCTAGGTCTAGATATAATTATTGTCACTTGATTGTTGGGTGGTTAGAGCCATTGTGTATCCATCTGCTCACCAATGAGTCATTGTGTATCATTAATAGAATTTGTTATTTCTATAGAAATATGCATAGGGCATACATTATATAACAGTTTACTAAAAGAAATTTTCTTAAGAGACTGAGCTAACTTAATTAATAATTCACGATCAGTCTTGTTTGTTCAAACTGCGAAAGATGGAAAGGAATTATACTTTTACTGGTGATTTCAGTCCTGAGGCAGTAGCAGCAGTTCTTAGTATTGAGATGATACTAGCTCTCATAGCTAATGGCGTTGTACTAGTCATTACTATTTATCAAAGGAAGTCCTGGAAACAATCATCAACAATATTCTTTACTTCTCTCATACTAGCACACCTTACATTGACACTCTATCTTCCTTTCTCCATTGCTGCATTAGCTGCTCGTGAGTGGATCATTGGTGATACTGATGAGGAGAAGAAAGCAACCTGTGATTTCAATGGTTTCATGATACTTTATTGTGCTTATAACATGCTCATGACTTTAAGTCTCATATCAATCGATCGGTTCCTTTTTATTGTAAAGCCTCATCTCCACAAGCGGTTCATGAGTCCAAGGATAGCTCTGGTCCTTGTCAATATTGTGTGGATAGTCAATGCTGCCTTTTTCTCTTCAGGATTCATCAATGGATCCGGTATGGTATACCAGTACATAGATAATGTAGGACTCTGCTATGCATTTACTACCAGTCCTATAATGGCCGGTACTCGGTTTTCAATGATAATGATTCTATTGTGTATCATTATTATTACTTCAATTTGGACATTTTGTTTCACTCGTAAGTTTATTAATAATCAGTCAATGATAGTAGGAGAGAGTGTCTATGCTTCAAAGAAGAAGAGGTTGTTTGGGATATTTGGGTCAATGATACTGGTCTATGGGATATGCTTCGCTCCTGCTACATTTCTGTCCTCATTTTTAGCCATTATTGATTCTCCTAATCAGCTCATCATTTCTGCTGTTATACTGTTCTTCTTGGCCATTATCCTGAGTCCAGTTGTTCAGTCCTACTTCAGGCCAGAGATCAACAGTGTCATTGTTAATATCATTTGTCATAAGATGAAGCATAAACCTGGTCATAATTTAACAGTCAAGCGTGATGCTTCATGCACAAATACTGCTTCCTTTGATTTCTAAAAATTATTTTTTGACACCTTGTTAGTACCTCAAGGTGAGAGCAAGATGCATTGTGAAATTGTATTTTTTTAATTGTAAAAAACGAATTTTTATAAAGCAATTAATTTATACAATTCAAAAACAATATAAACAGTTAAGCATGATATATCATGCACAAATGGTTTGTATCTTAATTTAATTTTTTTTAATTATTTTTTGACACCTTTTTTACACTTCAATGTGCAATATGTAAGTGTGAAAAAGGAATTGTATTTTTAATTATAAATATTGTTTTTTAATTTGATTATACCTGTGTTCCTGCTGAATATGACAGCAGTTGGAGTAACTTTGTGTGGAACATTTACCAATTGAAGATGAGGTAGTCGTTGCCACCATTTTTTCATTCCTTCATGTTTGTATGATAATTTTTTTACTTTTTCAATGGTTGTATTGAAATTTCAAACAATTTTGACAATTTGCCTTATTTTGTGAAAGTACAACATTTTACATTTTTACTGCCCATTCATGCAAAAAAAGATAAAGAACTTCAAAGTTTTGCTTGGAACATTTGTTGTCTAAAGGTGAAGTAATTTTAGCCATTATTATTATAAAACAATTTAACAATAGAGAATGTAACACATAGATAACATTATAATGAGAATGTAGTTGGAAAGACCTAGAGAACAATACAATCATGCTTTGGATTATATTCTTCATGCAGTGGTGTAGGATTTTTTTTATCACACCAGTTTGCACTACCCTCTTGTTTCTTTACTTTTTTCCAATTCAATCCTGCTACTTTTCATTTTTAGTAACTAATGATTATGCAAATACTGCAGGTTTAATTAGCCCACCCCACCACGTGTTGACCATGTTCCTTCTGATGCTACTGTTAGTATTTCTTCTCCCTCATCCTCTAGCTGCTACTCTGAGTTGTCCCGAGCTAGTACACAATGAAGTTAATGGTAGTTATGTCACTGAACTAAAAGACAGGTCCTGTCCTTCCTCATCTACACCTTGCACTCAACATAGAATGGACTGTCAGTCAAATGCTCTGCGTCTCTTCTTGTGTTTCAGGAAATACCTCAGGAGCCCTGGGAGTCCGTTACATGATAGGCTGCTGTAATTCATCATCATGTGTCGGTCCTTCTGATTTCTTTGATGACATTAATGTCAATATTAGTACTTGGCCTCTTTTGCAGCGAGCTCCCATACTAACTTCAAGTACAATAAAACCAACTGGAGTCTCAGCCTCTGGCACCGTCTCTATCGATGGAGGGAGCAGCTCATTCCTAGCATGTTCCACCTGCAGTCCTTCAGTTACTAACAAGAAGTTTGACTACAAACCTTGTAAAAGCTATAGAGTCACCTTCTCCCTCTTGTTAAAACCTGTTACTAATGACATGTGCACCCTCTCTCTCTCTCTGTAGACTATGATATTCAGTCCAATTATTTTCGTAGAGATATTCTTAATATTCCTATTCTCAATATTATGGATAAGGAAGTGCAGGAGAGTTTGTTTAAGAGTGAAGCAAGAACAAGCCAGCAAGAAACAAGATGAGTGTATTTTTTAATTACGAAACCGCAGGGGGACCTGTCCCTACTGAGCAACAGGCAGTGCAATGAACCCCACATCCTTATCATTTAATCACTTATAATAATTTATATTATTTTTGTGTTATTTCCATTCATTTATTACCTCCCATTATTCATTTATTCATTTTTTATTGCAAAAAATAAATTAATTAAAATAACTGATTTATCTCCAGCACACGTTTCAATAAAAACAAAATGGAGTGTCTCTTAATAACTATTATTAACTAGAGA
Organism: Amphimedon queenslandica; assembly: GCF_000090795.2. Classification (NCBI taxonomy): domain Eukaryota; kingdom Metazoa; phylum Porifera; class Demospongiae; order Haplosclerida; family Niphatidae; genus Amphimedon; species Amphimedon queenslandica. The sequence goes on along the minus strand of NW_003546443.1, from coordinate 116,080 downwards.
AGAATGAGAAAGACTCAATACCAAAAGTATAGGTCTGCAAAAATAATAATAATAATGATAAAAACTACAGGCTAATTATCATCATTATAAATTACATGTAGATTATTAATAACTACTAATAACTATAAATAATGTCAACCATGGTACTTGCATGGTACCTGCATGGTACCGGGGTACCAATAACTAGTTATTAATAACCAGTTATTAAAATCAAAAATGCATAGTTGATGACATGTTAGTCATCGGATTCCGTATACGTATATATATATACGTATCCTATAGTAACGCTCCTCCCCTATTTGCATTACCACGGTTACTAAAGCTCCATATGCTTGACAGAGAGTTGTCAAAAGGATCATAATTATCTCTTGAAGAGAAGAGAGGAGGAGGGGAAGAGGGAGCAGCCGCTAGTTGGGTAGCTGTTTGGAGCAGCTACTCCTCAAGAGCATTGGACCATGATTGGACAATGGAGAGTTGAGGGATCACCGGATCAGAGACGCTGACAAGTACTAGTGTCACTAGAATCAGGGCCAAACCTCGTCAATAAGTCCTAAATACAACATAATGTAATACATCATCAGGGAATGCATTAAAATGTAGAATTCTCTACTTTTCATTTTCGGCAAAATTTGGCCCAATTTTGGAGCAACTTTAAAAATTCGTAAAAATTTTTTATTTTAATCAGAATCAGCTCAAACTTTTTACACAACATAAGAACATGTATATGTATCAGCGAATGTTATAAAAAAACTCTCTACTTTTTATTTTTGGCAAAATTTGCCCGAGACCGTGTACTAAAAATTTAAAAAAAAACAAGATGAAGTAGGATTCCGAACGACCAATGAAAATACAAAATGAAAATCCTACTCTCATGACGCAAATTATAGTCTAAATTGTATTTTCAATATGGGACATTGTATCATCATATACCTACCTGTCTGGAGGTGATGGGTAGTTAGTTACATGGGTACAAAACTCCCACGAAATATGTGGTTGAGGGTCGTCCTCATCCATTTATCTCATGGGAGTTATGTACTCATGTAACTACCCATGCACCTCCAGACAGAGAGGTACCCTACACTAATAGAATTTGTTATTTCTATAGAAATATCCAAAGGGCATACACTATAATTGTTTGCTAAAGGAAGTTTTCTTAAGAGAGCTAACTCAATAAGTCACGATCAGTCTTGTTTGTTCAAACTTGGAAAGATGGAAAGGAATTATACTTTCACTGGAGATTTCAGTCCGGAGGCAGTAGCAGAAGTTCTTAGTATTGAGATGATACTAGCTCTCATAGCTAATGGTGTTGTACTAGTCATTACTATTTATCAAAGGAAGTCCTGGAAACAATCATCAACAATATCTTGTTATTAGCAATGTTGAAATTGACATTGAATTGAATTGAAATTGTTGACTAGCAATGTTTATAGTGTTAATGTGTGAAATAGTATATTCCTGTATACCAAAGAAGTATACTGATGTAAACTATACGCTGTGATGTAGCAGGCTACTATAGGTGCGTAGGACACTCTCCCTAATATTATGTACTCTTGTTATTATCAATGTTGAAATTGACATTGAATTGAATTGAAATTGTTGATTAGCAATGTTTATCTTGTGGGAGTTATGTACCCATGTAACTAACTACCCATAACTACCTCCAGACAGGTACCCTACACTAATAGAATTTGTTATTTCTATAGAAATATCCAAAGGGCATACAATATAATTGTTTGCTAAAGGAAGTTTTCTTAAGAGAGCTAACTCAATAAGTCACAATCAGTCTTGTTTGAATGTTCAAACTGCGAAAGATGGAAAGGAATTATACTTTCACTGGAGATTTCAGTCCTGAGGCAGTAGCAGGAGTTCTTAGTATTGAGATGATACTAGCTCTCATAGCTAATGGTGTTGTACTAGTCATTACTATTTATCAAAGGAAGTCCTGGAAACAATCATCAACAATATTCTTTACTTCTCTCATACTGGCACACCTTGTATTGACACTCTATCTTCCTTTCTCCATTGCTGCATTAGCTGCTCGTGAATGGATCATTGGTAGTACTGATGAGGAGAAGCAAGGAACCTGTGATTTCATTGGTTTTATTGTACAATTTAGTGCTTATGTCATGTACATGACTCTAAGTCTCATATCAATCGATCGGTTCCTTTTTATTGTAAAGCCTCATCTCCACAAGCGGTTCATGAGTCCAAGGGTAGCTCTGGTCCTTGTCATTATTGTGTGGATAGTTAATGCTGTCTTTTTCTCTTCAGGATTTATCAATGGATCTGGTATCTGGTATTAGTACATAGATAATCTAGGACTCTGCTTTGCAAACACTACCAGTCCTATAATGGCTGCTACTCGTTTTTCAATGACAATGATTATATTATGTATCATTATTATCACTTCAGTTTGGACGTTTTGTTTCACTCGTAAGTTTATTAATAATCAGTCAATGATAGTAGGAGAGAGTGTCTATGCTTCAAAGAAGAAGAGGTTGTTTGGGATATTTGGATCAATGATACTGGTCTATGGAATATGCTTTACTCCTGCTACATTTCTGGCCGCGTTTTTAGTGATTATTGGTCCTCCTAATCAGCTCATCATTTCTGCTCTTATACTGTTTTTCCTGGCCATTATCCTCAGTCCAGTTGTTCAGTCATACTTCAGGCCAGAAATTAATAGTGTTATTGTTAATATCATTTGTGATAAGATTGTGCATAAACCTGATCATAATTTAACAGTCAAGCATGATTCATCATGCACAAATACTGTTTCCTTTGATTCCTAAAATTTATTATTTTTTGACACTTTGTTAGCACCTCAAGGTGTGAATGCAAGAGTGAACAAGAATATTTTTATTAATTTGTAAAATTGTATTTTTTAAATTGTAAAATTGTATTATTATAAAGCGATAATTTTTTACAATTCAAAAAAAACTATATAATCAACTAGTTCTCTCTATCTACCATGGAGCCATTGGAGCAGAAAAATAGAGTATACTGTATGGTAGTGTTTTGGATGTGATTCCTAATTTCCATCTTTACTAGTGCATCAGACCATAGTCACTATTTTTTAAACTACATCTTTGTCCTCTTGAGACTATGTCCATTTATACAAGTACTAACATGAGACTTGATTCAATCTGAATTGAATCTTATTCAAATTGTTTCTATATTTCACATTACATGTATGCATCTTAGATCTACATCTATTTTATTTTAGCCTAAGTCAATATTAGAGATGATACTTTAAGTATAGTCTACCTATTCTTGCATCTATTGCTAAATAAGCTAATTTCTCTAGATCTATAGATATAATTATTGTCACTTGATTGTTTGGTGGTTAGAACAAATGGGAGCCATTGTGTATCCATTGTGTATCATTAACAGAATTTGTTATTTCTATAGAAATGTGCATAGGGCATACATTATAATATTATATTAGTTTGCTAAAGGAAGTTTTCTTAAGAGATTTAATTTAATTAATAAGTCACGATCAGTCTTGTTTGTTCAAACTTGAAAGATGGAAAGGAATTATACTTTTACTGGTGATTTCAGTCCTGAGGCAGTAGCAGGAGTTCTTAGTATTGAGATGATACTAGCTCTCATAGCTAATGGTGTTGTACTAGTCATTACTATTTATCAAAGAAAGTCCTGGAAACAATCATCAACAATATTCTTTACTTCTCTCATTCTGGCACACCTTGTATTGACACTCTATCTTCCTTTCTCCATTGCTACATTAGCTGCTGGTGAGTGGATCATTGGTAGTACTGATGAGGAGAAGAAAGGAACATGTAATTTCAATGGTTTCATTGTGCTCTTTAGTGCTTATGTCATGTTTATGACATTAAGTCTTATATCAATCGATCGGTTCCTTTTTATCGTAAAGCCTCATCTCCACAAGCGGTTCATGAGTCCAAGGGTAGCTCTGGTCCTTGTCATTATTGTGTGGATAGTCAATGCTGTCTTTTTTTCTTCAGGATTCATCAATGGATCTGGTATGGTATACCAGTACATAGATAGTCAAGGACTCTGCTTTGCAAACACTACCAGTCCTATAATGGCTGCTACTCGTTTTTCAATGGCAATGATTCTATTGTGTATCATTGTAGTTACTTCAGTTTGTACATTTTGTTTCACTCGTAAGTTTATTAATAATCAGTCAATGATAGTAGGAGAGAGTGTCTATGCTTCAAAAAAGAAAAGGTTGTTTGGGATATTTGGCTCAATGCTACTGATCTATGGGATATGCTTTGCTCCTGGTACATTTCTGTCCTCGTTTTTAGCCATTATTGATCCTCCTAATCAGCTCATCATTTCTGCTGTTATACTGTTTTTCCTGGCCATTATCCTCAGTCCAGTTGTTCAGTCATACTTCAGGCCAGAGATCAACAGTGTCATTGTTAATATCATTTGTCATAAGATTATGGATAAACCTGATCATAATTTAACAGTCAAGCATGATTCATCATGCACAAATACTGTTTCCTTTGATTCCTAAAATTTATTATTTTTTGACACTTTGTTAGCAGCTCAAGGTGAGAATGTAAATGTGAACAAATATCAAAGAAATTGTATTTTTAATTTTTTATTGTATTGTAAAGTTGTATCTTTTTAAATTGTAAGATTGTATTTTTATAAAGCAATTAATTTATACAATTCAAAAAACAACATAAACAGTTAAGGATGATATATTATGCACAAATGCTTCCTTTGAATTAAAAAAAAATTTTTTGACACCTTAGTTGTAAACACTTCAAGGTGTGAATGTAAGTGTGAGAAAGAAGTTCTTCTACTGGTGGAATCCTGACAAGTACTGTACTGATGCAGGCATACAGATGGATGATAGACAGCAGCCTGGATGAGTGAGAGAAAGAGAATGAGAGAGAAAAGTAGTTTAAGATAAAAAGGAAGCGTTCTTGTTGTGTTAAATTATCAACTAGTTCTCTCTATCTCCCATTGCCCCATTGGAGCCATTGGAGCAGAAAAATTAATATTTTCAAAAAATAAATCTGATCTTCAGTCTTCCGATGTATGAAAATCACAGAAAGCAACTATTCTTAGTTATTGTTTGTGAGGCATGAGATCACACCCATAATATGCTACTATGTTAAAGGGTTGGGTCTGTTTGTTTAACCTTAGAGCATTACTTTGTTATGTTATCTACATGTAAATATATGGATGCCCATAAATGATTAGTAAAATCTGTCAGTGAGAGTTCTAGGCTCGCCTGTCTAATAGATGATGCAAATCATGCAATGATGCTGAGTTGCTGCAGTGACCTATTGGATTTTATAGTTGTGCACTATAAGCACTTGAACTGATTGTTTGTTGTTTATTGCAATAGGCTGGATATGAATTGTAATCACAGCATCTATCATCAATCAATATAAAGCTAAACAATAGATAGCTGATGCAATCATGCAATGTCTGCAGTGACTTCATAATAAAAGCTACATGAATGTACTTTTACTGCATGTGTGTCTCAGTGTATGTGTGTGTGTGTCAACAATGCATTCATGGCATGGGATTGTTTTTAGCAAGAGCAGTGCAAATATAATTTATGCAGCAAGAAATAAAATTTAACTTTTGTGTCACAACTCAGTCCTTCACTTCAGCCTTCATTGTTCATAACCGAATATTTTCCACATTTTTTCCCTTTCTTTAGAATAATAGGTACAATTATAGCAACCATTGCAGTGATGCAAGTAACAACATTAAGAGCGATTGATACTTTTCCATAAGTTGTCAGTTCGGCACATGGCTCACAATAGCAAGTTGGCTCTTTATAATGTATGTTCCCATTTCTCACAACACTGGCTGTCATCGTCTCATTACTACAATTCATGAATTGCAGAGAAACATAGTCTATTTCAACCCCATACTCATCTGCAACTTGAGCAGTGATTGTTATGTTGTAGACTCCTTTACCAATATCAATTGTGTCTCCAATCGGGCCAGTAGGTAGAAACTTATTCCAGAGTAATCCATTGAGGCTATGGGGCCTGGTCACAACTTTTCCTATCATTCCAAATCCATCTAATTCCAAAGTAAAGACATCAGATAAACCGTCGTTACTGTACTGCAGGTTTTGTACTTGCATTGCACACTCTTCCTCCTCCTTCCCAGTTAGTTTGAATATCATTGTTATTGTTCCTCCTTGTTTTAAAAATACAGCTAAGCCGTTTATAGCACCGCTCCTGTAGTTTATGCTTGCACTAGAACTAGCCCCATCTTCTGCTTGTATAGTTAAATCAAAATCAGCATTTGCAGATAAAAAGGTTCCAAGCAAAATTATACTTGAAAAAAACATTGCTAGCTCTGCCTCTGGTTATACTTCAGATTAAAATCAAAAATTTAGAAATGTGTTGAGGAAGTTTTTGTCCCTCAGTTATATACTCAAAGCTGAACCATTATTCATAGATATTTTTGTGGGTGTGGCTAGTTATTAATGAGATAGATATTTATTAGATATTTCCTTTAAACTCTGTAAAACACATTTTCAAGGGACATCATTTACTCACTTCTGTTCAGTAATAGTTTGGTTCATTTGGTTTGATTCCATCTTATTTTCTCCTTGTTTACTTCTTTTTTCTTTTCAATTCCAGAGTCTGATCTTGTTCAAATTTTTCATATGTTAGATTAACATTTATCTCATTCTAACCTAAGCCCATTACTTAAAGCAAGAGTATAGTTGCATCTAGATTATAGATTTAGAATTGTCACTTAATTGTTGGGTGGTTAGAACAAATGGGAGCCATTGTGTATCATCATTCATTGAATAAAATTTGTTATTTCTATAGAAATGTGCAAAGGGCATACAATATCTTGATATAATGGTTCGCTAAAAGAAGTTTTCTTATGAGAGTTAACTTAATTATATAAGTCATGATCTGTTTTGTTTGTTCAAACTTGGAAAGATGGAAAGGAATTATACTTTTACTGGTGATTTCAGTCCGGAGGCAGTAGCAGGAGTTCTTAGTATTGAGATGATACTAGCTCTCATAGCTAATGGTGTTGTACTAGTCATTACTATTTATCAAAGGAAGTCCTGGAAACAATCATCAACAATATTCTTTACTTCTCTCATACTGGCACACCTTGTATTGACACTCTATCTTCCTTTCTCCATTGCTGCATTAGCTGCTCATAAGTGGATCATTGGTAGTACTGATGAGGAGAAGAAAGGAACTTGTGATTTTAATGGTTTTGTAATACTATTTAGTGCTTATGTCATGTTTATGACACTGAGTCTCATATCAATCGATCGGTTCCTTTTTATTGTAAAACCTCATCTCCACAAGGGGTTCATGAGTCCAAGGGTAGCTCTGGTCCTTGTGATTATTGTGTGGATAGTCAATGCTGTCTTTTTCTCTTCAGGATTCATCAATGGATCTGGTATGGTATACCAGTATATAGATAGTCAAGGACTCTGCTATGCAAACACTACCAGTCCTATAATGGCTGCTACTCGTTTTTCAATGGCAATGATTCTATTGTTCATCATTATTATTACTTCAGTTTGGACATTTTGTTTCACTCGTAAGTTTATTAATAATCAGTCAATGATAGTAGGAGAGAGTGTCTATGCTACAAAGAAGAAGAGGTTGTTTGGGATATTTGGATCAATGATACTAGTCTAT
>NW_003546443.1:87917-108421 GCF_000090795.2 Amphimedon queenslandica | reverse complement strand
GGATATTTGGATCAATGATACTAGTCTATGGGATATGCTTCACTCCTGGTACATTTCTATCCTCGTTTTTAGCCATTATTGATGTTCCTGATCAGCTCACAATTTCTTCTGTTATACTGTTCTTCTTGGCCATTATCCTCAGTCCAGTTGTTCAGTCATACTTCAGGCCAGAGATCAACAGTGTCATTGTTAATATCATTTGTCATAAGATTATGCATAAACCTGATCATAATTTAACAGTCAAGCGTGATGCATCATGCACAAATATTGCTTCCTTTGATTTCTAAAAATTATTTTTTGACACTTTGTGAGCACTTCAAGGTGTGGATGTAAGTGTGGACAAGAATATTCATAGTGTATTGTAAAATTGTATTTTTTAAATGTAAAATTGTATTTTTTTAATTGTAAACTGTATTTTTATAAAGCAATAAATTTATACAATTCAAAAAACAATACAAACAGTTAAGGATGCACAAATGCTTCCTTTAATTTTTTTAAAATTATTTTTTGACACCTTGTTAACATCTCAAGGTGTGAATGTAAGTGTGAAAAAGAAAAGGAAGTTGTATTTTTAATTGTATTGTAATTGTAAATAATTTATTAGTGCTTTCTTAATTATGATTTTTTTAAAATTAATTTTTCACACCTTTTTAGCACCTCAAGGTGTAAAAAAGAAATTGTAATTTTAATTACAAATATTGCTTTCTTAATAATTATGATTTTTTTAAAATTAATTTTTGACACCTTTTCTAACACCTCAAGGTGTAAAAAAGAAATTGTAATTTTAATTACAAATATTGCTTTCTTAATAATTATGATTTTTTTAAAATTAATTTTTGACACCTTTTCTAACACCTCAAGGTGTGAAAAAGAAATTGTAATTTTTAATTATAAATATTGCTTCCTTAACTTGATTTTTTGACATCTTGTTAACACCTTAAGGTGTGAATGTAAGTAAGGGAAATTGTATACATAATTGTGATTGTAAAAATGTATTTTTAAATAGTAAAATTGTTTTTTCATAAAGCAATTAATTTTTACAATTCAAAAAAAACAATAAAATAATAATAATAATATTAATAATAACAATAATCACAACAAAAATAGTCGTCCATTAATATTGATCTATAAAGTCCTCATCAGAGCCTAGTTGCCGTAGCAACAACAGAGCCTCCTCCCACTCACGAAACATCTATAAAAATAATGAAAATGTATACATACATATACATGTCATGTACTATAAAATTTTAAAGCAAAGGCATCACTCACCTTCTCGTGGTATATGATCTGGTTTGAGGTCCAGTTTAGGAAAATCTGTTTCAGTTCATTGTCTTTAGCCTCCTTCCATTTCTCCACATCAACTCTTAGCTGCTCGTTAGACTGAGCCAGCTTATCTTGAGTAACCTCTGCTGTCACACCTAACTGGAGAAGAAATTTTTTTAGAAAAGAAAGAAAGAAAAGGATTTACTTTTTCCAGTTCAGCTGCTATCTTTGTGACTTTCTCAGTCTTCCCTGCTTGTACGGCCTTTGAAAGAGAGAGAGGGGGGAAGACATTATAATTTCTATTATTTGTAATTTTTTTAACGACCTGGAGGCGTAGCCCCCAGGTCGTTCCTATAATTGATTTCACCCACGTGCGATGTTTGTATATATATATATATATATATATATATATTTGTATGTCCACACTTACATTTCTTCTATACATGTTGTATTGGAGAAATAACAAGCCTTAGCAACCACCCACCCACGCTCCTTTACGTAGTGGGTGTGGTCACGGCAAACAAAATGGCAGCTTAAACTTGGGACAAAGTTAAGAGCTTTCTAACAGCAAGAGAACATAGAGATACTGTCCAAAGACTTCTCTAGAAGCATTAGAAGGTAGAGAGAGCCTCTATAAGTCTTAATAAAATCCATTTGTTCTTGCAAGGTGGTGAAATCAATTATAGGAATATTTTTTACACTGTTACGCTTGTTACTTTTACCTCATCATGAAGCTTCTTCTTCCTTTCCTTCTCATCAATTGCTATTTCATGCTCTAGCTGAAGGGCATCTCTTCTTTTTAGAGCAGACTACAAAAATAAAATAATAATAAAACATGGTACTATAGCCCATGGTTTTTTTTTCAAAAAATGGCTAAAAAATCACCCCTAATTTTTATTACATTTTCTGATGCATATTGATGTACTTATGCTGTGTAGAAAGTTTGAGATGATTCTGACTAAAATTTTTCAAGTTATGGCCAATTTTTAAAATCGGCCAATTTCTGAAATAATCCCTGTACTATAGCCCATGGTTATTTCTGAAAAATGACCAAAAAATCATCCCTAATTTTTATTATACTTTCTGATACATATTGATGTCCTTATGCTATGTAGAAAGTTTGAGCTGATTGATTCCAACTAAAATTTTTCAAGTTACAACCACTTTAAAAATTGGCCAATTTCTGAAAAAATCCCTGTACTATAATAGCCCATGGTTATTTCCGAAAAATGACCAAAAAATCATCCCTAATTTTTATTATATTTTCTGATACATTTTGATATCCTTATGCTCTGTAGAAAGTTTCAGCTAATTCTGACTAAAATTTTTCGAGTTATGGCCAATTTAAAAAAAAGCCAATTTCTGAAAAAATCCCTGTACTATAGCCCATGGTTTTTTCCAAAAAATGGCTCCGAAATGACACCCAATTTTTATTACATTTTCTGATGCATATTGATGTACTTATGCTGTGTAGAAAGTTTGAGCTGATTCTGACAAATTTTTTTTGAGTTATGGCCATTTATTGAAATAGCGCATTATGACCTACTGTAGCTGTACTGTATGTTTTGTTGGCATGATACATACAGCAAAAAGTTGCAGTATAACTTACAACGGCACTAGCTGAATAATTTTGATACATCCTAAGAGCTAACTGAAAGGAATAAGAATTTGAATCATTCTATAAAAGAGAGAGAGAGAGAGAGAGAGAGAGAGAGAGAGAGAGAGAGAGAGAGAGAGAGAGAGAGAGAAAGAGAGAGAGAGAGAGAGATAAAATCAATAGCAATAATTTGTTATAATACACAATGGCAATACAAAGATTATTATTTCTTAATAAAAATATTAAAATCAATGTTATCATGTTGACAAAAAGTCAAATAGTAATAAAGTAAAACTTCATTTTTACAACACAATATAATCGATTCCCCTATTCCTTACCAGATTATTCAGTGCTGAAGCATTGGCTTCAAAGGCTCCGCCAACTTTCTTAATCCCGTCCTCCAGCCTATCCTCAGAGCTGGACCAGGTGTCACAAACCTCAGCCATTTCAGTCAATGCAGTGCATAACTCTAACATAAATAAAGACACAATAATGTACATGTATAGAGTTTAATAATGTATACTATATATAATGGGAAGTTAGATATACATGTACACTTTACAGGTACTGTACTGTATATGTATTCATGGTACTATCAATTTTACAGGCTCCTAAGTCCTAGAAATTGGGTTGGTAATCTATGCAGATTTGTGCAGGTAAGTTGTAATCATTTGTCCAAAAACAAAAATTAAACTATGGTAAAACATGAAGTAGATGAGCATAAAAATTAAATAAAACCCACAAAGTTGGATTTCCCCTCAAAAAACGTAAGTTTGACCTATATAACAAAAGAAACCAGCTATGGTAGCAAATTAAAACTAGCACAAAATGAAGTCAATATTTTGATATAGTCCCAAAATTGTAAGTTTATGAATTGAATGTTTGCTAATCTAGTGGTAAGTAGAAAAGTAGATACATGACAGGTAATATACACATGTATACACAGTCTATACAGGAGTCAGTGAAGCATGCAACATGTTGTACGATATAAGAAACATTTTTGTTTCATACAACATGCTGTGATTCCTGTATAAACTGAGCTGTATGCTACAAGTTGCATGCAACAAATCTTGCATAATTAGGAGGGGAGGTAGGTAGACAGTTCCATCGCTTGATAAAATTGCACTATAAAAATATACATCAATCCTAATTAAACTATAATGTTGATCCTTGTACTATCTGATGTTTAATTGTAGTAAAGAAAATCTTTCTTTTAGACATGTAATCTTAACTATAGTTAGGTTCATCAGACACCTGCTGATGCTATTGTTTATCCAAACATATTTCAATCAGACATAAAGCTTGCATCTACATGTAGTTTCGTATACATCACTTCTTTACTGAGTAACTAGAACAAATGAGAGCCGAAGTAACATGGAAAAGCATACATTACGTAGATAAGGAAGTATATATGCAAAGGATATAATAGTTAGCTAAAGGAAGTTCCTTAAGGTATTTAACTTAAGTCACTAATTCAAGCCACACATTATCAATTGTCTTCAGTCTTGTGAAAGAAAGGATGGAAAGGAATTATACTTTTACTGGTGATTTCAGTCCTGAAGCAGTAGCAGCAGTTTTCAGCATTGAAATAATACTAGCTCTCATAGCTAATGGTGTTGTACTAGTCATTTCTATTCATCAAAGGAAGTCCTGGAAGGAATCATCAACAATATTCTTTACTTCTCTCATACTAGCACACTTATTAATGTTATTGGTCATTCCTTTCTCTATCACTTCATTAGCTGCTGGTGAGTGGATCATTGGTAGCACTGATGAGGAGAAGGAAGGATCCTGTGGTTTCACTGCTTATATAACCTACTGTAGTGTTTATAACACGTATGTGACACTGAGTCTCATATCAATCGATCGGTTCCTTTTTATTGTAAAGCCTCATCTCCACAAGCGGTTCATGAGTCCAAGGGTAGCTCTGGTCCTTGTCATTATTGTGTGGATAGTCACTGCTGTCCTTCTCTCTTCTGGATTCATCGATGGATCTGGTTTAACTTATCAGTATATAGATAACATAGGAGGCTGCTATGTGGGTATAACCAGTCCTATTGCATCCATTTTTCGTTCTTCATCTGCATCTATTATATTGAGTATCATTCTTATTACATCAGTTTGGACGTTTTGTTTCACTCGTAAGTTTATTAATAATCAGTCAATGATAGTAGGAGAGAGTGTCTATGCTACAAAGAAGAAGAGGCTGTTCGGGATATTTGGGTCAATGCTACTAGTCTATGGGATGTGTTTTATTCCCGCTACATTTCTGCAATCATTTTTAACTATTATTGATGCTCCAGACAAACTCATTGTTTCTTCTCTTGTATTATTTCTTTTGGGCATTATTCTGAGTCCAGTTGTTCAGTCATACTTCAGGCCAGAAATCAATAGAATCATTGTTGATGTTATTTGTCATAAGATGATGCATACACCTACTCCAACTGATCCAAATACATCAAATAACTTAGCATAATAAATATTAATTCCTCTGATTTCTGAAACTTTAGACACTTTTCTACTCCAGTGACTTTGATATACTTTGTATAAAACAGCATTTTGTATGTCGATCATAAAACCGTGTTAATTAATTATTGACCATTAGTCAAATTGCAAAGGAATGAAGTTTTCAATCATTATTACTCAAAGGTCATATTTGTCAAAAGATGACATGATGCATAAACTTACCTATAATACAGTCTATGTACACTGTACATGTAATTCAACAGTCACTTGCACGTGATACAAATGATCTAGTATGTGATTCTATTAGTGAGCTCTCTTCCTTCTTTCCTTACAGAAAGGGCGAGACTAACTTCTATTGCATTGTGTTTGTTGTATTGCATAATATGATAATAAATTGAGTTAATCATTGGACATCAAGTGCTATGCAGCGGATGTATAGCACAGCTGACCTATGAAGTAATAATTACAAAGTTCATGCGATTGCATTCCATTGGTATTACATGATGTAGTAATTAGAATTGGAGGGCCAACTACTTTTGGCAACATTTTTAGCTTTCACTACCAGGCTAACAAAAATATAATTAAACCAAGCATATAACTATAATAAGAAAAAATACACTAGACTGTAAGACTCCCCAAGCAGGACTCTACCAGAAAGCAGGGATAGCTTGAAGTCGAAATCTTTTTTGCTCAGTCTTCTTTGCTTAATACTCAGTTATAAAAAACTGATAGCATTTATGTTAATGAATCCAACAGCATTAGAAGGTCGAAAGAATCTCTATAAGTCTTAACAATAACTGACTTGTACAAGCAAGGTAGTAAAAACAATTATAGGAATATTTTTATACTGTTATGCTTGTTTATCATAGTGCAATAGTAGAGCCAACGTGTTACTCAGTGTGCTGTTGAATAACACCTCACTGTTTACTAATAAAGGAAATACAATGTAGCTACCAGAGGAAGTTTGCTATATATACATTATTATCCTTGTTTAGTTCATTAGTTGTCTAAGCTTGCAAAAGAAAGGATGGAAAGGAATTATACTTTTACTGGAGATTTCAGTCCTCAGGCAGTGGCGGGAGTTCTTAGTATTGAGATGATACTAGCTCTCATAGCTAATGGTGTTGTACTAGTCATTACTATTTATCAAAGAAAGTCCTGGAAACAATCATCAACAATATTCTTTACTTCTCTCATACTGGCACACCTTTTCATGATATTGTACCTTCCATTCACTATCACTGCATTAGCTGCTGGTGAGTGGATCATTGGTAGTACTGATGAGGAGAAGGAAGGAACCTGTGATTTCACTGGTTTTTTGATAATTTATTGTGTTTATGTGATGCTTATGATTCTAAGTCTCATATCAATCGATCGGTTCCTTTTTATAGTAAAGCCTCATCTCCACAAGCGGTTCATGAGTCCAAGGGTAGCTTTGGTCCTTGTCATTATTGTGTGGATAGTCACTGCTGTCCTTTTCTCTTCAGGATTCATCAATGGATCTGGTATAGTATACCAGTACGTAGAAAATCTAGGAGGCTGCTATGTGTATACAACCGGTCCTATTGCATCCGTTATTCGTTATTTATTTGCTTCATTAATATTGTCTATCATTATTATCACATCAATTTGGACGTTTTGTTTCACTCGTAAGTTTATTAATAATCAGTCAATGATAGTAGGAGAGAGTGTCTATGCTTCAAAGAAGAAGAGGTTGTTTGGGATATTTGGATCAATGATACTGGTCTATGGGATATGCTTTGCTCCTAGTGTATTTCTGTCCTCATTTATGACTACTATTGATCTTCCAGATGAACTCCACGTTTTTTCTCTTGTTCTACTCTTCTTGGTCGTTACCCTGAGTCCAGTTGTCCAGTCGTACTTCAGGCCAGAGATCAAGAGCGTGATTGTTGATGTTATTTGTCATAAGATGATGCGTAAACCTAATTCAAGTGATCCAGGAGTCACACAGGATACAAATATCAATTACAATACTATTGGCCCGTGACTTTTTCCTACTTTATTGCATTGTTTGCTGGTTTGCATATTATGTTAATAAATTGAGTTAATTAATTGAATAGTTAGTCAATTAATGGCTGAACTATGAATGCATCAATTACAAAGTTCAATTGCATTGATTCCATTTATATTACACGGCCATGCACTGGTGCTTCTTCAAGTAGGAGGTCTATACTAAACATTATCACTTTAACAATTGTGAGTAACTATCTAGAACAACTTGAAATAATGAGTGTCAAAGTAACATGGAAAAATATTCATTATACTTAGCATATGCAAAGGATTATAGTTAACTATAGAGGAAGTTTCTTAAGGGTAGTTAGACTAGTTACATTTTAAAATCTTTTAAATCTTCCTTTAATACATGTCTTTTTTATCTTTCACCACTGTAATGCTTTGATTACACTGTCTTATGCAAGAAACAAATGTAGCATAGTGCATTTTAGATTAAACAGTGGACCATAAATATAATCAAGCACTACATCTAGCTTACTATGCATCAATTAAACATCTATAATAATTAATTATTTGGTATAGTAAGAAAATGCACAACGGATATAATAGTTCATAGCTAAAGGAAGTTTCCTTAAGGCAGTTAACTTAAGTCATGTATCATCAATTGTCTTCAGTCTTGTGAAAGTAAGGATGGAAAGGAATTATACTTTTACTGGTGATTTCAGTCCTGAGGCAGTAGCAGCAGTTCTTAGTATTGAGATGATACTAGCTCTCATAGCTAATGGTGTTGTACTAGTCATTACTATTTATCAAAGGAAGTCCTGGAAACAATCATCAACAATACTCTTTACTTCTCTCATACTGGCACACCTTTTAATAATATTGGTTCTTCCTTTTTGTATTGCTGCATTAGCTGCTGGTGAGTGGATCATTGGTAGTACTGATGAGGAGAGGAAAGGAACCTGTGATGTCAGCGCTTACATATTGCTTTATAGTGGTAATATCATGTACATGACTCTAAGTCTTATATCAATCGATCGATTCCTTTTTATTGTGAAGCCTCATCTCCACAAGCGGTTCATGAGTCCAAGGGTAGCTCTGGTCCTTGTCATTATTGTGTGGATAGCCACTGCTCTCTTTTTCTCTTCTGGATTCATCAATGGATCTGGTACAGTATTCAAATATATAAATAATGTAGGAGCTTGTTATGGGTATTCAGCCAGTCCTATAATGGCTGCTATTCGTTTTTCAATAATAACGATTCTATTGTCTATCATTATTATTACATCAGTTTGGACGTTTTGTTTCACTCGTAAGTTTATTAATAATCAGTCAATGATAGTAGGAGAGAGTGTCTATGCTTCAAAGAAGAAGAGGTTGTTTGGGATATTTGGCTCAATGCTACTGGTCTATGGGATTTGCTTTGCTCCTGGTACGTTTCTGTCTTCATTTTTTGCAATTATTGATGCTCCAGACAAGCTCAACATCTCAGCTCTTGTATTATATCTTTTGGCCTTTATCCTGAGTCCAGTTATTCAGTCATACTTTAGGCCAGAGATTAATAGTGTCATTGTTAATATCATTTATCACAAGATGATGAAAAAACTTAATCAAAGTTATTATCAAACTACATCAAGTAATACAAGTAAAACGAATACTAATTCACTTGATTTGTGATACTTTTAAACTGATGACACTGTACTACATTATATATGCATACTATAATGACTTTCTTTGATACTGTATGACATTGTCTTTATGCTATCAATTATTATGTATTACTATTAACAAAGATGCATAAAAATGAATCTCTATATTATTATTATGCATCGGGTTACTTTCACAGTTGACACAAGTCTATAAGATAAATGATATTGAGAACTAACTCTACAGCAACAACAAGAGCTTAATCAATATAGATTGTGTACACATGTAGTACTCCTAAATTTTGATTGTAACAGTGAATGGTTATGTTTTCGTTTCAACTATCGGTATTGCAGCATACCGTAGCAATACTAAGACCGTAGATCGTGTTGTTAGCAATACTTATTTATAGACCACCCAGAGTGAGAATTGCTTGCGTGGGAACTGAGAAGACTATTACGGTTGTAAGGCATGGTTTAGAATGAAATAAATTCCAGCCACCATTTTGGTTGGAAACTTTTAATAAAGAACAAATGGGCCGACATAAATACAAACCTGCATTAAGAATTCTGCAGCGAACTTGACCAAATCTTTTACAGGAGAAGCTCAAAGGTAGCTATTCTTTCTTATAACAAGCACTTTGTGCTTTTGCTAGAGTTACAGCAGGTAAGTGAGGCATTTTCTTCATGCCTCCAATGACTTCTTCAACAAATTTTCCAACCAAAATGGCAGTCAATTATGATGTGTGGGCAGATATAAAATTAATGAAGTTCATAGCTTTTGCAATTCTCACATAGTATAGAATTCGTATTTCAGTATACAGATTTCAATTTCGCAAATGTTAAAAACATGATACTTATAATTTAGACTGTTATTTTTTATAAATTATTATTACTGTAACTGTAATATGATGTAAGTAGATAAAAATTGTACTACAAACTACTAACTCTAACAAAGAAGTGTACATGTACGTTTAAACTGTAATAATAAAAAATAATAATAGCAGCCAATTTAAACTTTCACAAGCTGTAAATGTGCATGTGCAAATGTAAATGTAAATATTAATAATAATAAAATGTAAATTTAAATAATTAAATATAGTTAGTTTCAATTTTTACCTTTCTATCAATGATAGTAGGAAAGAGTGTCTATGCTTCAAAGAAGAAGAGGTTGTTTGGGATATTTGGGTCAATACTACTAGTATATGGGATTTGTTTTGGTCTTAAAATATTTCTGTCCTCATTTATGACCACTATTGATCTTCCAGATGAACTCTACGTTTTTCTATTGTTCTACTCTTCTTGAATATGGTCATTACCCTGAGTCCAGTTGTTCAATCATACTTCAGGCCAGAGATCAAGAGTGTGATTGTTGAGGTTATTTGTCATAAGATGATGCATAAACCTAATTCAAGTGATCCAGGAGTCACACAGGATACAAATATTAATTATAATACTATTGGCCCATGACTTTTTCCTACTTTATTGCATGCATTGTGTTTGCTGGTTTGCATATTATGTTAATAAATTGAGTTAATTAATTAATTAGTTATAGTCAATTAGCGGCTGGCCTATGCATGTATCAATTACAAAGTTCAATTGCATTGATTTCATTGATATTACATGGTCATGCACTGGTGCTTCTTCTAGTAGGAGGTCTATACTAAACATTATCACTTTAAAAATTGTGAGTAACTATAGAACAAAATAATGAGTCTCAAAGTAACACAGAAAAACATTCATTATACTTAGTATATGCAAAGGATATAGGTAGTTAGCTATAAAGAAAGTTTCTTAAGGTAGTTACACCAGTTACATTTTAAAATCTTCCTTTAAATCTTCCTTTAATACATGTAATCTTACAATCACTATAGTCAGTGAGCTGGTAATGCTTTGATTACACTGTCTTATGCAAGAAACAAATGTAGCATGCATGAGGACCATAAATATAATCAAGCACTACATCTAGCTTACTATACATCAATTAAAAATTATCTATTACTTACTTATTTGGTATTACAAGGAAATGCACAAAGGAGTTCATAGCAAAAGGAAGCTTAATTCCTTAAAGCAGTTAACTTAAGTCACGTATCATCAATTGTGTGTAAAAGAAAAGATGGAAAGGAATTATACTTTTACTGGTGATTTCAGTCCTGAGGCAGTAGCAGGAGTTCTTAGTATTGAGATGATACTAGCTCTCATAGCTAATGGTGTTGTACTAGTCATTACTATTTATCAAAGGAAGTCCTGGAAACAATCATCAACAATATTCTTTACTTCTCTCATACTGGGAAATTTAGTAATGACAATGTTGTATCTTCCTTTCTCCATTGCTGCATTAGCTGCTCGTGAGTGGATCATAGGTAGTACTGATGAGGAGAAGCAAGGAACCTGCGGTTTGGCTGCTTTTGTGATGATCTATTGTGGCTATGTGATGCTTTTGACACTGAGTCTCATATCAATTGATCGGTTCCTTTTTATTGTGAAGCCTCATCTCCATAAGCGGTTCATGAGTCCAAGGGTAGCTCTGGTCCTTGTCATTATTGTGTGGATAGTCACTGCTGTCCTTAATTCTTCAGGATTCATCAATGGATCTGGTATAGAATTCCAGTACATAGATAATGTAGGAGTTTGTTATGCGTATCCAACCAGTCTTATAGCAGCTGTTTTTCATTTGTTATTAATAGTAATCCTATTGTGTATCATTGTAGTTACTTCAGTTTGGACGTTTTGCTTCACTCGTAAGTTTATTAATAATCAGTCAATGATAGTAGGAGAGAGTGTCTATGCTTCAAAGAAGAAGAGGTTGTTTGGGATATTTGGCTCAATGCTACTGGTCTATGGGATATGCTACATTCCTGGTACATTCTTTACTTCATCAATAGCTAAAGCTAATGCTCCAGACAAGTTCAACATCTCAGCTCTTGTATTGTTCCTTTTGGCCCTTATCCTGAGTCCAATTGTTCAGTCATACTTTAGGCCAGAGATCAACAGTGTCATTGTTAATATCATTTGTCGTAAGATGAGGAAAAAACTTGATCCGATCACATCAAGTAACGCAATTAAAACAAATACTAATTCATTTGATTTATGAAACTTTTAAACTGATGACACTGTACTACAATAATACATGCATACTATAGTGACTTTTCTTTAATACTGTATGACACTCTCTTTATGCTATGGATACCTATTATTAGCTCTTACTATTAACAAAAGATGTGTGATCTGACCGGTGGAGTATTATTATCCACTATAGGACTGCCTGTAATACTTTGATTAAACTGTTTTATATTTTACTCTATCCATACATATAATCAAGCATTACATCTAGCTACTATACATCAATTAAAAGTTATCTTTCAATTTATACTTATTTGGCATTGTAAGGAAGTGCACAACGAATATAATAGTTAATAGCTAAAGGAAGTTTCCTTAAGGTAGTTAATTTAAGTCACGTATCATCAATTGTGTTCAGTCTTGTGAAAGAAAGGATGGAAAGGAATTATACTTTTACTGGTGATTTCAGTCCTGAGGCAATAGCAGGAGTTCTTAGTATTGAGATGATACTAGCTCTCATAGCTAATGGTGTTGTACTAGTCATTACTATTCATCAACGAAAGTCCTGGAAACAATCATCAACAATATTCTTTACTTCTCTTGTACTGGGAAACCTAGTAATGACAACGTTGTATCTTCCTTTCACAATTACTTCATTAGCTGCTGGTGAGTGGATCATTGGTAGTACTGATGAGGAGAAGCAAGGATCCTGTGATTTCACTGCATTTGTGATAATCTATTGTGGCTATGTGATGCTCATGACTCTAAGTCTCATATCAATCGATCGGTTCCTTTTTATTGTAAAGCCTCATCTCCACAAGCGGTTCATGAGTCCAAGGGTAGCTCTGGTCCTTGTCATTATTGTGTGGATAGTCAATGCTGCCTTTTATTCTGCAGGATTCATCAATGGATCTGGTATAGAATTCCAGTATATAAATAATATAGGGATTTGTTATGCATATGCAACCAGCCCCATAGCAGTTGTTTTTCGTTTGTCATTAATAGTAATCCTATTGAGTATCATTCTTATCACATCAGTTTGGACGTTTTGTTTCACTCGTAAGTTTATTAATAATCAGTCAATGATAGTAGGAGAGGGTGTCTATGCTTCAAAGAAGAAGAGGTTGTTTGGGATATTTGGCTCAATGCTACTGGTCTATGGGATATGCTTCATTCCTGGTACATTCTTCAGTTCATCATTAGCTAAAGTTAATGCTCCAGACAAGCTCAACATCTCTGCTCTTGTATTGTTCCTTTTGGCCCTTATCCTCAGTCCAGTTGTTCAGTCATACTTCAGGCCAGAGATCAACAGTGTCATTGTTAATATCATTTGTCGTAAGATAATGAAAAAACGTAATCGAACTACACCAAGTAATGCAAGTAAAACAAATACTAATTCATTTGATTTATGAAGCTTTTAAACTGATGACACTGTACTACATTATACATGTATACTATAATGACTTTCTTTGATACTGTATGACATTGTCTTTATGCTACTAATTATTACATATTACTATTAACAAAGATGCATAAAAATGAATCTCTATATTATTATTATGCATCGGGTTACTTTCACAGTTGACACAAGTCTATAAGATAAATGATATTGAGAACTCTACAGCAACAACAAGAGCTTAATCAATATAGATTGTGTACACATGTAATACTCCTAAATTTTGATTGTAACAATGAATGGTTATGTTTTCGTTTCAACTACTGATATTGCAGCATACCATGCCAATACTAAGACTGTATAGCTCATATTGTTAGCAATACTAATAGTATAAAACTTGCATTTTAGCATACAAATTTCAATTGCTTTTTCGCAAATGTTAAAAAGAAAAATGTGACACTTATAATTTAGATTGTTATTATTTATAAATTATTATTACCGTAACTGTAATACAATGTAAGCAGATTAGATTAGATTGTACTACAAACTACTAACTCTAACAAAGAAGTACATGTCTAAACAGCAATGATAAAATAATAGCAGCCAATTTAAACTTTTACAAGTTGTAAACGTGCCGGTGCAAATGTAAGTGTAAATATTAATAATAATTAAATGTAAATTTAAATAATTAAATATAATTAATTTCAATTATTATCTTTTCTATTAATGATAGTAGGAGTGTCTATGCTTCAAAGAAGACGAGGTTGTTTGGGATATTTGGATCAATGCTACTAGTCTATGGGATTTGCTTCGCTCCTAGTGTATTTCTGTCCTCATTTATGACCACTATTGATCTTCAAGATGAACTCCACGTTTTTGGCCTCACCCAGCTTTGCATAGGCGAGGACTAGTTTCTCTTGTTCTACTCTTCTTGGTCATTACCCTGAGTCCAGTTGTTCAGTCATACTTCAGGCCAGAGATCAAGAGCGTGATTGTTGAGGTTATTTGTCATAAGATGATGCATAAACCTAATTCAAGTGATTCAGGAGTCACAAAGGATACAAATATCAATTATAATACTATTGGCCCATGACTTTTTCATACTTTATTGCATTGTGTTTGCTGTTTTGCATATTATGATAATAAATTGAGTTAATTATTGGACATCAAGTGCTATGCAGGGGATGCAACATAGCTGACCTATGAAGCAATAAATTATAAAGTTCGATTGAATTCCATTGGTTATCACATAATGAAAAATGGCCAGGATTAGCCATGCACTGTATGGTGCTTCTTCTAAAGAGGTCTATACTAGTAACTATATCTAGAACAAAATAATGAGTCTCAAAGTAACATGATGGAAATTATACAATCATTACTTAGTATATGCAAAGGATATAATGGCTATATAGCTAGAGGAAGTTTCCTTAAGGTAGTTAATTTAAGCCACTAACTCAAGCCACATATTATCAATTGTCTTCATGCAGTCTTGTGAAAGAAAGGATGAAAAGGAATTATACTTTTACTGGTGATTTCAGTCCTGAGGCAGTAGCAGGGGTTCTTAGTATTGAGATGATACTAGCTCTCATAGCTAATGGTGTTGTACTAGTCATTACTATTTATCAAAAGAAGTCCTGGAAACAATCATCAACAATATTCTTTACTTCTCTCATAATGGGAAATCTATTAATGACAATGTCATATCTTCCTTTCTCCATTGCTGCATTAGCTGCTCGTGAGTGGATCATTGGTAGTACTGATGAGGAGAAGCAAGGAACCTGTGATTTCACTGCTTTTGTGATGATCTATTGTGGCTATGTGACGCTTATGACATTAAGTCTCATATCAATCGATCGGTTCCTTTTTATTGTAAAGCCTCATCTCCACAAGCGGTTCATGAGTCCAAGGGTAGCTCTGGTCCTTGTCATTATTGTGTGGATAGTCAATCCTCTCTTTTTCTCTTCAGGATTCATCAATGGATCTGGTATAGTATTCCAGTATATAAATAATGTAGGAGTTTGTTATGCGTATTCAGACAGTCCTATAGCAGCTGCTTTTCGTTTGTCATTAATAATAATCCTATTGTTCATCATTGTAGTTACTTCAGTTTGGACATTTTGTTTCACTCGTAAGTTTATTAATAATCAGTCAATGATAGTAGGAGAGAGTGTCTATGCTTCAAAGAAAAAGAGGTTGTTTGGGATATTTGGATCAATGCTACTGGTATATGGGATATGCTACATTCCTGGTACATTCTTTAATTCGTCAATAGCTAAAGCTAATGCTCCGGACAAGTTCAATATCTCTGCTCTTGTATTATTCCTTTTGGCCCTTATCGTCAGTCCAGTTGTTCAGTCATACTTTAGGCCAGAGATCAACAGTGCCATTGTCAATATCATTTGTCGTAAGATGAGGAAAAAACGTAATCGAACTACACCAAGTAATGCAAGTAAAACAAATACTAATTCATTTGATTTATGATACTTTTAAACTGATGACTCTGCGCTACATTATACACTTTACATGTGCTATAGCGACTTTTCTTTAATACTGTATGACATGGTCTTTATGCTACCAATTATTATGTATTAGTATTAACAAAGATACATAAAAATTGAACCAGTATAGATCTGATGGAGTGCTCTCTATAGTATTATTATGCACTAGGTTGCTTTCACAGTTGACGCACGTCTATAAGATAATGATTATTGGGAGCTTTAAAAGTTGCTACAGCAACAAACATACTGCTCAATGAATATACACGTACACATGTAATATTCCTAAATTTTGATTGTAACAATAAACGGTAACGTTTTTGTTTCAGCTATTGCAGCATACCATATACACATGTACCAAGGTCCAATACTATAAACTACATGTACATGTAGTTCATGTTGTTTGCCCTACTTACACGTATACATGTACATGTACATGTGCATGTAGCATAGGAATTGTATCTCTGCATACAAATTTCGATTGCTTTCGATCCCGCAAAAGTTAACGTGAAACTTATATCATTAAATTGTTATTTTTTATAAATTATTATAACTGCAATACAATATAATGTAGATTTGATTAGATTACATCATAAACTATTATACTAGCTCTAACAAAGAAGTGTACTGTACATGTACGTCTAAACTGTAATAATAAAATAGTAGCAGCCAATTTAAACTTTTACAAGTTGTAAATGTGCATGTAATTAATTTCAATTTCTTACCTTTTCTATCAGACTGGAGGCGTGTCTCTATCCTCTCCAAGACGCCCATCCTGTCACTAAAAGCACTGAAGTATTTAGTATTTTCAGTGAAGGCGGAGTCAGGGGATTTGAGCCTGATTGAGGTGGTGGCCTGCTTCACGGAACTAGAGAACATGTCTAAGAGCTTGTTGCCACTTCCGGTCTCAGTTACGTGAGATAGAAATTGCTGTAGGGAGAGAGAGAGGGAGAAGAGAGAAGGGAGGGAATATAATTCATTACTGCTACATGTACATGTACAGTGTATACATGTACTTTAGCCACTCATTTAAAACAATAGATGTACATGTATGGCTCAAACAATACATTTTAAAAAATCTCAACTACATTTTGTTATAATAAATTAACGCATACACATGTACATGTATAACTAAACCATAATATAATAACTATAACTGTGCAAAGAAAAACTACTTGTACATGTCCACATGCATGACATGTGCATAATAATAGGTACATGTATAAATGTAATGAAGAAAATAAAATAGCCAATTGTACATTCAATTCTGAACAAAAAACATGTACATGTACATATCAATCAATAATTATTATAAATTAATGAAATTAAGTCACGCCTACCTCATCATCAGCAGTGAGAAACATCTTAAGAGCATTGTCGTACGAGAAGAAGGGATGTGTCGCCAGTCGCCATAGAAACTGATCGAGACACCTCTGCCTCTCCTCAAGGAAAGTCTCACTCATATGGTCAAAATAGCGAGTGATCTGTTTACCTGGTAATGGCTGGAGGGGAGGGGGAGGAAAAGCATGTATTGATGATTATAAGGATTAATTAAAATTAGTACATACATGTAACTACTACGCATGTACATGTACATTATACATTGATGAATGGCTGGCTGGAATGGCTAGAATGTAATGTAATGGCTGGAAGGGCCCCAGGGAAAAACATGTACTTTATCAAAATTAATACATATACATGTACATGTACATTATGCATTGGTGAATTTGGCGATTTGATAGACATTTGCCTAAATAAAACCCGCCGTTTTGAACTATGGCTCAAATCTCACCAAAATAAATCCATCAATCACCAACAATTTAGCAGTTTGCTGTAATTTCACACCCTCCAAAATTACCAATATACCGTACACATTTCTACATGCACGTGTTTAAAATGTACATTTATAATTATTAGTGAGTTTAGTACATGTAAATGGGTGTGGTCACAAAGTAGGTGTGGTTACTAACAGGTAGTATCAGTGTGGGGTGATTTCTCTCAAGTTGGTCATGAAGCCACTCAAAGTCCCTGTAGCGTCTCCAGACAAGATACTCGGACTTCTCGTATAAATGTCTCGGCCTAATGGTCTGTATAATTAATGAAAATTAACCATGGGCTATAGTACAGGGATTTAGCTCATTTTTTAAAATGGTCATAACTCAAAAAGTTTTAGTCGGAATCAGCTCAAACTTTCTACACAGCATAAGTACATCAATATGTATCAAAAAATGTAATAAAAATGGGGGGTGATTTTTGAGCCATTTTTTGGAAAAAACCATGGGCTATAGTACAGGGATTTTTAAAGAAAATGGCCTATTTTTAAAATGGTCATAACTTGAGAAATTTAAGTTGGAATCAGCTCAAACTTTTTACACAGCATAAGTACATCAATATGCATCAGAAAATGTAATAAAAATTGGGGTGATTTTTGAGCCATTTTTCGGAAAAAAACCATGGGCTATATATAGTACAGGGATTTTTTAAGAAAATGGCCTATTTTTAAAATGGTCATAACTTGAGAAATTTAAGTCGGAATCAGCTCAAACTTTTTACACAGCATAAGTACATCAATATGCATCAGAAAATGTAATAAAAATTGGGGGTGATTTTTTAGCCATTTTTCAAAAAAAACCATGGGCTATTATAGTACAGGAATGTTTTCAGAAATTTGCCAATTTTTAGAATGGCCATAACATCATAGTGTCATAAATCATACTTACAGTGGTCCTTATCTTATAAGTGATGAATGATTCAGTCTTTGAAATGGTTTGCTTCTCATGATCAATTATATTAACCTGAATAGAACAGCCACTAGTTAATTAATAGTTAATTAATAAACAAAATTATAATGAAATTTGCATTTGAGCCACATAATTATACGTAAATGAGTATTAAGTGTAGGAATCATTAAATTTTAGTATCTTAAATGCACATATTGGTTTAAAATGGCAACTTTTATCTTAGTAAATGGACAAAATTACAAGCCATAAGGATATTACTTAAAATACTATAAGTTGTATATTTAATATCAATAATTATTATTTTAATATTATTAATTAATAAACTAATAATTATTTATTAATTACCTGTAGATCATAATTAGCTGCATCTTCTCCTCCCCCTCCTCTCAGACTATCCGGTATCGTCTCATAACGAACTTCTTCCGAAGGCAGTGGACGATGGTTAGCCTCATCACTCATCGCAACAACGGACGACGGAGCAGTGGAGGCCCCACCCCTCTGCGAAGAACCATGTCCACCTTCATCCTCTAGCAATAAAGTGGGAGGTGGCTCGGTCGGTAAACGAGGGGGCGGGAAAGATGGGGGTAAATTTGGCAGAGCATCAGAGCGAGGAATAGGCTCGTCATAGTCTGGCTCCAGTTTAGGATTCTCGTAAAATGGCTCCGGTTTCTCTTTCTCACCCTCTACCACCTCTTTGTCATCATCATCATCTTCTTTTCCCTCCTCTCCATTAGTTAGGATTGGGGTAGCATATACTGGTAGTGCTGGTGAAGGCTCTTTCCTCTCTTGCTCTGTCTCTTTGGGTTCTTCCTGGCTTCCATTGTTCTTGAGGACTGGGTCGCTTCCCTCTTCACTGGTCAACTCGTCAAAGTCTTCATTGACAAAAGAGGTTCTGTCACCTTCTAAATCCGCCATTTTAAAGTAGGTGTGGTGCACATTTATTTTATTAATTTAGGGGCGGAACATGGCGGAATATTAGGCGGGAAAAACGCTGACGGGAAGAAAGCAAGATGTGCTGAATCATGGCTACTAGATCATCTACCTCAGTTTTGGAACCCGTGCCTAAAGTCAGGCGTACTAATTCTTATTTGAGTGGAAACAGGCGTGGTCTAAAATGGCAGCCTGATTTTACTCTCCTCTGTCACGAATCTTTGTTCTCCTCTGGGATCTTTTGAATTGCTTCTCTGCCGGCCCACAGTATCTATTCTGTGCCGGCAATTAATCCCGGTTAGATTTTGTTCTATTATATATATTCTCTGGTCTCTTTCCATCCAGTTACCAACCTCGTGATGGCTTCCCGCCAAGTTGCACGTGGTCAAAGCAAAAAGACCACCTCTGGTACAGGCTCTGCCACCTCTCAAGCAATCACTAATGGCCATCTAATTTGTCCAACTTGTTCTGAAGAGATCGTTGACCCAGTTGGTAAGAAAAAAGGTCACCAATCAATTGAATGTAATGGTCCATGTCACATGTGGCTTCACCGCCAATGTGCTGGTCTCTCTCGAGCTGCTTTTGATGCTGCTGGTGCTTCAAATGATCCTTTCTTTTGTCCTCAATGTGTAATAAGTAATCAAAATCAGGAGATTACTACACTGAAATTGAAACTTGATGAAGTGCTTAATGAATTATCTGCTCTCAAAAACGAGGTTGCCAATCTTAAGACAGAAGTATCCCAGCACCTAGTGCAGGATGACAATAATCCTGACAGCATCCCCACTGATTCTACAATGCCTCGTACCAGTGCTAGACCTGTTGGAAATTCTTCCAGGGTTAACATGCAAAATCGTAGCCTACCTAGAGATCGGTCCTGTAATCTAGTCATCTATGGTATCCCTGAATGTCCTCATGGTACAAATAGGATGGCTAGGG
>NW_003546443.1:32463-85143 GCF_000090795.2 Amphimedon queenslandica | reverse complement strand
GTACTTCCAAATCACACCATTTCTACTTCCATCGGATTGTTCGGCTCTGGAATAAACTACCGCACATTGATATCTCTAAGTCTCCCTCCCACATCAAGCATCAGATTTTAAGGCATTTTTGGCATCACTTCCACTCACACTTTGATTCAAACAATACTTGCTCTTTTCATTTTCTCTGTCCGTGTAGTTTATGTGCTTGTGTCTAATGTATGTATCTTTTAAATTTATTTTGATTAATGTATGTATGTCTCCTCTTTATACTCATCAAGGCTACTCCACTAGTTGGTGTTAGACCTTCAACACAACTCTCTCTCTGTTCTACCACTTGTATCTTTGCTCTCTGTATTATGTGTTGTAAAGTATTAATAATAATAATAATAATAATAAAGTGAGTATAGACTCTATAGTCTAGAGAACATTTTATTATTGCTGATTACAGACATTATAGATCTCGATGAAGTAATTGCATTACTTGAGAGGCATCAGTACAGCAAAGAATCATATCATGAACTTTGTCTTCATCTGCACAACAATACACTAGAACAAGACCACAGAGATGTTCATTCTTGTTTTACAGAGTGTTTGACTAGCTGGTTGCGTAAAGCTGATCGTGTGGAAACTCCTAAGCCTCGTACAATAGATGCACTGATTACTGCTCTTAGAGAAATTGGAGAGAATGCTGTAGCTGATGGTATTAATGAAGAAAGACAAAGTGAGCGAAGCCCCTAATATAGGCTGAGACATTTCTGTTATCTTGGTAATTTTGAGGGGTTGGCAACAGGCTTATAATAGAACTTCATTGGTAATGCAGGAAAACCCAAGTAACCTTGGAAGAATTTAGTAATCCTAATACCTTAATATACTTGGGAGTGTTAACCACACCCATGAGTTATTAATTTAAATTATTAAGACCACACCCACAATAAGTTATAGAGGTGTGGCTTAATACCTTAGCCATACCTTTCAATATAATCAAGTAATTATCATTTGTAATCCCCGGTAATCCAAAGAATCTACTGATAATCTAGGTAGCGTCAAGCATAGGGGTAGGAACAGGGGGGGCGGAGGGGCTTAAGCCCCCCCAACTTTCATTGAAGGGGGGCTTAGCCCCCCCCCCAACTTTAAGTGATATACATGTATTACTATTATCAACACTATAGACTTTAGTTTAGGTAATCCTTATATGTGTGCATATTGTGTGATGATTCGTTTCATAAAACATTTAATACACTATCTTAACTTCTAAGAACACGCACTCTTATTATTTTTTTCAGAAATACACAAGCTTCTACTTCTTTATTTAACAACTCTGTTAACATCAGCTTCAGCTGAGCATAGATTATTGACGTTAAGGAGATTAAAAAACTACTAGCACTCCACAATGTCACAAGAGCATCTTAATCATGTTGTTATTTTGCATACACACAAAGACTTTACATTGAGAATACATTAAAAGAATACACATTGAGGACATTGCA
The DNA here is from genome assembly GCF_000090795.2 of Amphimedon queenslandica. Classification (NCBI taxonomy): domain Eukaryota; kingdom Metazoa; phylum Porifera; class Demospongiae; order Haplosclerida; family Niphatidae; genus Amphimedon; species Amphimedon queenslandica. Next base: position 83,665 of record NW_003546443.1, on the reverse strand, counting down.
AAGGAATTTGTTACATTTAATGAGCATAGACGCCAATATTTTGGACAATATTAATTCAATACATGCTATGTATTAATGATCAATTGTTAAATCATGCTCCTATGATTGTAAATAAATAATACCTTAGCCCCCCAACTTTTAGTTTGTTCCTACCCCTATGGCGTCAAGATTATGTACTCTTGGTAGCATATACATGTAGCTCCAAATTATTTTTGGTAAAAATTTTCATTAAATTTGTCAAGTACTTTTGCTTGACGAAATTTTTAACCGACAAAATTTTTCTTCCACATGTACCGTATGTGGATTAATGCACACAAAAATTTTATTGACAAAAAATAAGATTTTGACGAAAATTTGGAGCTAGCTATACGGTAATCGACTCATAGTTTTAGCTTAGTAATCTATTCGTAACCCTGGTAACTTTCAGTAATCTCAAAGATTGTCCTCCCATTGCCAACCTCTCAGGTAATTTTGTCAAGTTTATTTTGTTTTTTGAATTATTTTTGCAAGGGTAATTTTTGTCTTCAGTGTTACCAGTGTTGAATTTATAATGGAGAATAAGAGCAATTTTAGCAATATTCATAAATATAAAAATAATTTTCAAAACACTTCCAGAAGAAATGATGCAGTTACCCTACCTCCAAATTACTGCATGCTGTAAATGCCAGCCTTGTGTAACTGATAAAGCTTGTATGTCAACACACACATGTACATGTATATGTAGTCATGTACCGTACATGTACATAATTACATATATAGTTACATTGTACTTTTTGTTTTAATATAGGGCACCTAACAAATTTACCTGCATGTGCGTATTTTACATTATTTCCTGCTAATCCAGGTAAAATACATACTTATAGTAACAGAGTAACTTATGTATTTGTAGGTGTTTGTAATCTTAAGCACAAAATTGAAAAGGTTCCTGAGTTGGAAAAGATTGCTAGTAAATTACAAGAGAAATATGATTTTCTTGTTTTTGCAGTTAGAAAATCACTTAGAGATCATTGTATTGATGTAGAAGATGCCAAAGCTTTGATAAAAAAAAGCTTGAAGAAAAAAGCTCTTGCTGTTTCTTATTTACTTCCCTGCATTGATATTCTTGAGAAAGCAAGTGATTTTAATAGCTTTTTTGAGTTTCTAAGGAGGTGTGATTTCATTGGTTACCTCAATTACAAGCTATTAAAGGCATTATCTGGGCTAATCATTGGTGGTGATGAGATCAACAAGCTTTTTTTGGAATATGAAAAGGAATATGCCAAGTTATTAAATTTAGATTCATTTCAAAATTTGATACCATTTTTTGAAGAAAAAACTGATGAATCTCCTGATGCTCCTCTTGGATTACCTTGTGTTTCTTTCAAAAAGCCTTTGGTGAGGAAATTCTCGTGTTCTTATTATGCAATTCTTAAACAATTAAGTGGAAGCAGTGTTCCCTTGAGAGATTCAACAAATGAGAAAGAAGTTACTTCAATTGAACAAGGTGAGATTTGCGCATTTATTGGGGACATCTTCTAATGATTTTTCAGCTATGGTTCTGTAATGAGAATAATTATTGCCACTTGAATTTAATTAGCAAGTGTAGTTACAAATGTAAGTACTAGTGTATATAGATGCATGTCATACATTTACTACATAATGGGTGCCATTTGGTGGTGCTATGAAGTATTTAGGTTTGCATGACTGGTGATGTACAATATTTTAGTACTGTCTCTTATGTGCTAATGTATGCATGACTGCATGTGGCTCGTTGACTGATGATGTACAATGTGGGCCGTGAAAACAATTAGGAATGACTTGGAACTATGTCTCTATAGGTCACAAAACTTAGTCAGTCAATGCACACAAAAAAAGTCCTTTCTTTGTTTTTTACAGATGCTCTAGCCAAATGGTTAAAAGAAGGCACAGTTAATCTAACTGTTAAACGCGTTCAAATGCTTGGCCCTCCTGGCTCTGGTAAAACGTGTTCTCAACTTCTCCTACTAAATGAAGATCCACCTGAAGATGTCACTGACAGTACACCAATAGCTTGCCGTGCTGTCAAAGCCACAAGAACATCAATTGAAAATGGTCATATGAAGAGAGTTGATGCCAAAGCTTTTCTTTCAAGGTTGGCATGTGATTTAATAGAATCTGCATCAAAACTAAAGGAAACACTGGTACCAACAGGAGGCTGTGATGGCACAAAATCAAAGGGGGAATCTTCAGATAACATTCCTACTGGTAGTCCCGAGACTGAAGCAACAGAATCAGCTGATACAACAGAAAAAGTAGCAAGATTAGCAGATTCAGCAAATGATTATCATTCTAATAAGGTACTTCAAGATATTGTAGAGGCCATCCCAAATGCAGAAGCTAATTTAAATTGTAATTGGGTATACATTGTTGATTCTGGTGGTCAGACAGCATTTCAAGAGTTATTGCCTTTGTTTACTAGAGCAGCTTCTCTTAATATCATCACAATAGACCTTTCTAAAGGTGTGGATGAGAAGCTTGATCTGCAATATAGAATTGATGGAGCATCATTTCCTTGTGATTCAAATTTTTCGTATACAAATATTGAATTTTTAAGGGGTGTTTTTTCCTCTGGGGCTAATTTGCAGCTTTACCACTCACCACATTCAGAAGAAGATGCTGCAACTCCAGAATATTTTGTTCTAGGTACACACAGTGATGATGCTAAAGCCACGCAGCAAAAGATTGCAATATTTAATAAAGAGATATCATCATTAACATCTGGCAAAAAAGGCTATTCCATCATTCCTGCAGAACAAAATGGAGACATCATATACCCAGTCAATACAATGCTCAAACCTGGCCCCGAAAGACAGGAAGAATCCAAGAATCTTTGTGATACAATATTTGATTTTGATGACGATACCTTAGATGATACTTTTGATGATACAATTCAACTGCCAGTTCGATGGTTTGCTTTTGAGCTGACTTTGCTAGAGAAAGCAGGAAATAGCAGTGTCCTTCATATGAATGATGTCTTGTCTATTGGTAGGAGCCTGGAAATGGATGATGGCGATACAAAAAAGGCTCTGGAATATCTTCACAATGTTACCATTATTCTTTATTATCCTCAAGTTTTACCTGACATAGTGTTCGTTGATCCCCATCCTATTCTTGATATTCTCTCACGTCTATTAGCTCTTACTTATAAAATTAAACGAAAATTTTTGCGACGCCTTACAAGAGAGACGCCCTCAGAACCTGAACTGGATAAACTAAGTAAGGAAGGCATATTCACAGAATCACTGCTGGATAAGTTAAAAGATGACCAGAGATTTTCTAAATCTGATTTTATCAATCTTTTGCTTCACCTACACATCATTGTTGAGACACAAGATGGTTACTTCATTCCTTTTGCATTGCCTCCTTTTGCATTGCCTCCTTTTGGATCTACTGGTTCTCTCCCAAAGTCAGATATCATCAACCCATTACTAATAGTCTGGCTCAATCCTGTCACTAAAGAAGTTTTGCCTGTTCCCCGTGGAATATTCCCTTTGGCAGTTGTCAATTTAATGAAGCTTAATCAACCACTATTTCAATTTTTTCCAGGTTCTCAAGAATATCTCAGATATCGTGATGCTATGTCGTTTCGAGTTCGTGTTCATGATGAATTTATTGGCACCATTCACTTCATTAAGAAACACAGACACATTGAGATTCATTTTGATACCAATGAACTGAAATACTGTCCGCTTATCTGTGAAGCAGTAACAGAAGCTATTCGCAGCAGTAATGTTGTCATTAATTTGAAGCCTCTTCATAAGCTTGCCTTTGCTTGCTGTGATATGAAAGATTGCTATTGTATTGTCACAAATGAAGCTGAAGAGAAAGTTGAATGTACTTTATGCCCAAGACCAGCTCTTATCAGTGGGAGAAAAGAGTACTGGAATTGGTTTCATGTTACTCATAAGAGCTTAACTGAAGGTAATATTAAAATTAACTTTCATTTTTGTTGTTAGTCACAGTTTGTGCATGTCAGGGATGTATCACACCCTATTGGGCTTAAGCTCAGAAGTGCTTTAAAGCCTTTTAGAAAGAATTGAACATGGTCTTGGGCTTGTACTTAATTACAATTACATTGTATATACATGTACATGTATATATGAGCTTGGTCTTAATTATTTGTGGTCAAAAATAGCTGAAATTGTTGTGTCTATTTCTGCCTCATCAGCAGCGCAAGGCTATTTAGTGTAGCAAGCAAGATAATTGCCCAGAGAGAAGTCGCTTAATGTTCTTATTAATAGTATTTGGCTTGTCATTTTAGAGCTTCCAAAGGAATTAAAATACATTAGATAAAGAACTTGAGCTTACAATGAAGCTCATGAGAGATTTTGTAATTGTACTTGAGGCCTTGAGCTTATAATTTAATTATTGAAAAAGTGCTTGGGTTTGTACATAAGCTCTTTGATAATGTAATTGATACATCTCTGATTTATATGTATAATTACGTATAACTTTAATTTGAATGATATTTTATGTATACATGTAGCTCCAAAGTTAGCTCGCGAGACTACCCCAAAGACACTTGACATCACTGACCTTAAAGATGTATTGACATTACTCAGAGAATGTCATTTTAATGGTGATTGGGAGGGACTTGGTATAGAGTTGGGTCTATATAAACATCCAACACTCTCAGACATACAGCAGAGTTACACCAGAAGTTCTACTCTTACAGAGTGTCTTGCTTCATGGTTACTAAGAGTCGATGGTGTAGATCAAAATGGTGGAGCAACCTATGTCTCTCTTGCTAATGCTTTTGAAACATTAGGTCAAAATGCTATAGCTGATCATATACGCAGTGAGTTAATGATTATATTTGGGGAAGGCAGAGAGTGTTAAATTATTATCATTATTGTAGAAATTAAACTGCCACAGGAAGAAACCTGTATTATTGGTATGTTATTTAACCATGTTTTGTTGTGATGCATGCACATGCAATTTTTATATAATTATTTTTTAGTAAATGATGCCCACCATATTTTGGACATCACTTGTTTAAGAGATGTACATTTATCATTATGTGATCTTTATGAGTCAAAGTGGCTTGATCTTGGTGATCAGTTAGGGCTATATGCTAAAACTTTACAAGCTATTGAAGATGATTATTCTGATGACAGGAGGTGTCTCAGGGAAACACTTGTGAAATGGTTAGCAGGAGCTGATGATGTTTTACCTTCATGGGGCTCATTAGTTCAGGCACTTGAAGCTATTGGAGAAAATAATGTAGCTGAAAACATAAGTTAGTGAATATGTACAATGTTATGAATATGCTGCTACCTTTATGTACATTTTATGTAGGATGCACAAAGATTAAGAGAAAAATTACATAACACAACTTTTGTATTTAGCTCAGTGTTTCTGTTGATGTGTAGTTTTGTCACAATTTTTTGTGTGCCACTCCACTAGTGACTTTCGACGCAACTCTCGCTGTTTTATTACCTGTATTAATTTTTTTAGCTCTTTGTATTAAGTGGTGTAAATTTTGTAATAATATTATTTACAATTTTATTATTATTTTTTATTAAGTTAAAAACGGTTCCAGCAGTAAAAAACTACCGGTATTATTAAATTTTGCTGGACTGAGTGGCCATTTTTATGGGTGCGGTTTATTAATGTTATGGCAACGCCCATTTTAAGTAGGCGTGGCCTTAAGCAAAGGAGGAAGATGCCAGCAGTTTATGTGTAAAGCCTCCCTCTCTTGACGTCTCGTCCTTTCACTCTCTCCCTACAACTGAAGCTAAAGAACAAGATAAAGAAAAGAGCTACAGATTGACACAAGTACCCGCTCCAATACCTTTAAACCCCCTCCATTACACTCTACTCCCTCTCTCTCTTCCTCCATAAAGGTGTGTACTAGTCTAATGGCTACAGCAATGATGAATACCCCTCCTCATCCTCCTAGTGGAGGGGGAAGAGGAGGGAGTGGTAGAGGGCACGGGATCACGATCGATGTCTCCCCACCATCTCCTCAGTAAGTGTACACAATCAAGAAAGCGAATTTTAATTGAAGGGCTCTTGTAAGAAAGGCGGTATTGATATATTTTAGTATATTTTGAGAAATGGAGTTTTAAAATTGAGACTAGACTTTGTACCCTAAACCCTAAACCCTGTAGTAGTACATGTACATCTATTACTGTGTTTTTGTGTTAATTGTATGTTGTTTTGTTTTCTTTTATTTTGTTAGATATTTTTCTTGTTATTTTAATTGCATGTACATGTACATGTACAGCATAATAATAATAATATTATTATTATTATTGAAGCTTTTTATTTATTCAGTGCTATAGAATATTATTAATTAATTGACAATAATAATTATTATTATAATTACTCTTTTAATTACTTGATAAGCAGTCACATGTGTCTAAGAATGCATGTATTTTTTCTCCCTATTATACCGTACATGTACATGTAAATGCACACACATTACATGCATGTACATGTACATGTGTATGTTTATGTACATGTACATGTAATACAATTGTAGTTGGATTGAATCCATTTATCCTCTACTACTTGGCATTGTATTGAAGTGGCTTTACTAATACATTGTAAATAATATTAACTCACCATTTGTACATGTACATGTATAATAATATAATAGCCATTACTTTATGTATAGTCTTAATTTAATAATTGATAACTGTTGAAGCCTCTAGTATGTATACATGCATGTACAGTATGTGGTATAATAGTACATATTCTGTGGTCCCATTGGTCACTCTGTGTTGTATAGCTATGGTTTAATTCCATGTAGTATTCCAGTTACATTTGTACAATATACTGAACATGTACATGTAGGATTGTACATATTCTCTCCTTATATTGTGTTACATTCTATTGCTGCTTTAATGATAATAATTTTCTTGGAAGCTGACATCTGATATACACATGTACATTTGCAATGTAGATATGTAGCTCTAATTAATAGTACAGTATGTGTGGATACATACAGTTTATATAACCTTTTGTCTTTGTCTTATTACTACACGTCTATGATAATTCCTCTCTTATGTACATCTTTGCAGTCATTTTAAGCATACCATCTCTATCATTTTTGGTTCAATTTAATGTTTTCCTTCTATCCCTTCCCCCTCTCTCTCTCTCTCTCTCTCTCCCTCCCTTTCATCCCTCCCTCTCCCTCTCTCTCTCCCCCTCTCCCCCTCACTCTCCCCCTCCCTCTCCCCCTCTCTCCCCTCACTAGTGACTACATTCATTCTTCTCCCCAGCCTCACTCTTCACGGGACAGAGACTACACCAGCGGAATGAGTCCCGGCAGTGGGGACCTCCCTTCTCCCTTTTTCAATCATCCCCAACTTATCGAGAGCCCCATACCCGAAGAACCAGGAGAAGATCATTTCGGAGACGATTTCACCGACTTCCCGCGCTACGACTCGCGGGATATTGTGTATGAAGAACCTCAGAGACAGGCAAAGATTGTAGGGGAAAGATACCTAAAGGCAAGTATACATGTACATGTACATGTATGTACTGTATATGTACATGTATATTAATTGTATGTATGTGATGTCATAAATTTCTGTGAATTTTGAGAGGGAAATATAACACAAACAATGAAGCTATAGCATGTACACAAAAACACAAAAACTTGTAATACATGTATGTCATTAATGTACATGTACATATGTACATGTAGTTTGTCTAAATTTTATAAAAATACTGACAGACAGTAATAATGACACAGTTAATAGTTAAACTACCTATGTAAATGTACTGTAGATTTAGATGTATATGTACATATACATATACATATACATTGTATGTACATACATGTACATGTCTGTACATGTTCTGTGATAAACAATGAAAGTGGTTCAGGTACTAATTGAAGCACCTAAGGAGTCACCTTTCAATATGTAACACTAAACTCCATTGTGTGAATGCCTTTGTTCCTTCTATGGAGTACATGTTATGCACATGTACATTTAATACATATACATGTACATTGTATAGTTTACATGTATTTCCTCTTATAGGGTGACCTGTTAGGCGTTGGTGCTTATTCTAAAGTGCGTGAGATGCTGGACTGTGTCACACTGTGTAGGAGAGCAGTGAAGATAATGAAGCAAAGGAGACTATCGAGAATACTCAATGGAGAAGAGAACGTCAGAAGGTACATTGTGTACATGAAGTGCAGTACATGTACAGTAGGTGTAGGTTCTAGCTTCATGTGTAAAGGTCTTTTCACACTTGCAAAAGAATGTTCATTATCGTGTTCACACTAGAGTGGTTTCATATCAATGCTCATGTAAACCAATGGGGACAAGAACACAAGATGATACGTAATCCAGCTGCTAGTGTGAATGCGCATTATTTCAGCTGTATCAACAAAGCAGGCGCAACAAAGCGCCTTAAAAACTGCCTGAAATCCAAGTACTTGTACATTTGCTTTAATCTTTTAATCACCACTTTTATCCTTTAGTCAACGCATCAAAGCATTTTCCTTTTTACTAATACTATTGTAATGTTCTATCTTTATTCTCTTCTCTCTCCCTCTCTCTCTCTCTCTCCTTTTCAAATAGAGAGATAAAGATACTTAAGAAACTCAATCATCGAAACGTGATTAAACTATTGGATGTCTTCTCTGATGACAACAAGCAAAAACTCTACATCGTCTTAGAATACTGCGTGGGAGGACTACAAGAAATGCTCGACAAAGCACCAAGAAATAAATTCCCAATCTGGCAGGCACACAAGTGAGTAGGCGTGGTTGCTAGTGGGTGTGGTTGTTATTTATGGGTGTGGTTATTATTTGTGGGCGTGTGTTTTTTACAGGTATTTTGTCCAGTTGATTGAAGGGTTGGAGTATCTACACAGCTGTGGTATCGTTCATAAGGACATTAAACCGGGCAATCTTCTATTAACCACTGACGACGTGAGTACATTGTACATGTACATGTACTTATTTTTATTTTTATTTTAAATTTTTATTATAATTTTTTGTACATAAGCAATAACTTATGCATGTAAGTGAGTTAAAGTTAAAACTTATAAGTTAAAAATTGACAAGTAAATGTACATGTACATTTAGCATTAAATTTTATGTTAGTTACATGTTCTATTTAATGCCCATGCAGGTGGTGAAGATATCAGACTTTGGGGTAGCGGAGGAGTTGGATCGGTTCAGTCAGTCCGACAGGTGCTGTAATTTCCAAGGTAGTCCCGCCTTTCAGTCACCAGAGATAGCATCAGGGCAGGATAACTGGTCGGGATTTAAAGCTGATATATGGGCATCTGGTGTTACCTTGTAAGTGGTCTGAGTTGTGTAACTTTAAAAATTCATAAAAAATTTAAATTCGATTGGAATCAGCTCAAACTTGCTACACAGCATAAGAACTTGTATATGTTTCAGGAAAAATTATAAAAATGGAGAATTCTCTTTTAGTCATTTTTGGTGAAATTTGGCCCGTGACACTGTACTATAGTACAGGAACTTTTGCCCGATTTTTGAGTAGCTTTAAAAATTCATATAAAATCCAAATTTGATCGGAATCAGCTCAAACTTGCTACACAACATAAGAATTTGTATATGTTTCAGAAAAAATTATAAAAATGGAGAATTCTCTCCTAGTCATTTTTGGCGAATTTTGGCCCGTGACCCTGTACTATAGTACAGGGACTTTGGCCCAATTTTTTAGTAGCTTTAAAAATTTATAAAAGATCCAAATTTGGCCGGAATCAGCTCAAACTTACTACACAACATAAGAACTTGTACTGTACATGTACATGTATATGCATCAGAAAATGTAATAAAAATGGAGAATTCTCCATTTTTCATTTTTGGGGAAATTTGGCCAATGACCCTGTACTATAGTACAGCCGATTTTTTAGTAACATTAGCCAGCATCAGTACATGTACATGTACATGTAATACTAAACTACATGTACTAATTTCAATGATGTGTACATTTGTATTTCCATTAGGTATCATTTCACAACAGGGAAGTTTCCTTTTGAGGGTGAATCAGTTTATAAATTGTTTGCGGTGATATCTCAATGCACTTACACTCTACCACCTGAACTACCTCCCGTACTACAGGACCTTATTAGAGGTTAATTAATAGTTATTAATAGTTACTTTAGCACTGCTATAATACATTTTGTATTTAAGGATTTTGATGTTTGTAGCTGCTCATTAAAATGTTGTTAATAATTACATGTAAAAATACATGTAGTTATTAACAATTATAATATTAATAGTTATACATGTAAGTTACATGTGTACATGTACATGAGCCAACTAGTGTATGTACATGTAGTTACTGTAACTGTATTAATTTCTATGGTTTTTGTCATTAATTAGGAATGCTCTTGAAAGATCCTGATAAGAGATTGGATATAGAACAAATAAGAAGACACACGTGAGAATAGGGAGGGAGGGAGAGAGAGAGAGAGAGAGAAAAAAAATAGCTAGAAAAAAAATAGCTAGAAAAAAGATGAAGAGATACAGTAGGAGAGAGATAGAGAGAGGGGAGAGAAAGAGGAAAAATAAAAAATGACAAAAAATTATATTTAAATAATGATAATAAAAATGATTTTACATGTACATGTACACTGTACATGTATTACATATTCTCTTTCTCTGCCCTCTCTCAGTTGGTTCATATCGAAACACTCAAAACCATTAAAAGAGGAGCTGGTTCGATTCCCTCCTTACCAAGACTCAAAAGACAGATATCGTGGAAGCACCGTCATACCTTACCTCGAGTCATTCTACAACTACGAGGGAGTGGCTGGTCTGGAAGCTACTGGACGCTGGGACTCACAGGACGAGGAGGCATTGTTTGATACTCAGGAGAGCAGTACTGGGATACCATCGGCTACACAGAGTCTAGCGTCAGTCTCTCATGAGAGGTCTCTGGATACTATAGCTAGTAGGAAGTCAAGAGTACACTCACAGGAGAATGGTAAGGAGGAGAGAGGGAAGGAGGCTTTAAGATTGTGGATTTACTGTACTATATAGCCCATGGTTTTTTTCTGAAAAATGGCTCAAAAATCACCCCCAATTTTTATTGCATTTTCTGATACATATTGATGTACTTATGCTCTGTAGAAAGTTTGAGCTGATTCCGACTAAAATTTTTCGAGTTATGGCCATTTTTAAAAAAGAGCCAAAATCCCTGTACTATAGCCCATGGTTTTTTACAAAAAATGGCTCAAAAATCATCCCCAATTTTTATTACATTTTCTGATACATATTGATGTACTTATGCTCTGTAGAAAGTTTCAGTTGATTCTGACTAAAATTTTTCGAGCTATGGCCATTTTAAAAAAATAGCCAATTTCTGAAAAAATCCCTGTACTATAGCCCATGGTTTTTTCTGAAAAATGGCTCAAAAATCACCCCCAATTTTTATTACATTTTCTGATACATATTGAGGTACTTATGCTCTGTAGAAAGTTTGAGCTGATTCCGACAAATAATTTTAGAGTATAAGCATTTTAAAAATAATATGAAGAACCCCCTTTACTACTATTATGCCTTTTTGTAATAAATGTCTGAAATTGCATGTACAGTATCTCACATTTCTATTCTTTGTAGTTCTTTTTCCTACTTCTAAAAGTGTCGATGAGTTGGGTGTAACTGCGATTGGCCCAATCCCCTCACCGAAACCTCCGAAAAAGAGACGCGGCTCAAAAAGACGTATCAGCGAACAATGTACTCATCAATGAATGATACAATACAATAACTATTGTAATAGTTTCATACACTCAGTCACCCATACCTCTCTTTCTCTCTCTTATAAGAGTTATCTTTCTCTATTTGTAACATAGTATTTCTGCTATAATACATATCTCATTCACTCTCTCTCTCTCTCTCTTATTTGCTCCGCCCACTCTCTAAAACCACACCCACTAGTATTAATAATGCATGATGTAATGATAAATTATTTTCGATATTTTTTGTCTCTCTCTCTCGTCTGTCGTGTTCATATTGTGTGGTTGTATATGGTATATTATATAATATTATAATAATTTTAAAAATAAAAATATAATATTTAATAATAATAATATTTGATTTTATAAATAATAAATATTATTTTTATATAATATTTTTGCACAGTTGAAAGCGTTTATAATACAAGAAGAATGTGAATGTGAATTATTTTTGTGACATTGATAATGTCACAAAAATAATAATGATCTTTATTTCACCGAAAAATGAGACAATACGAAACGTAATGTTAATCTTTCATGACATTGGTACCAATTTTCCATCGGAATCGAATCTTGGAAGTACGGGAATGAGATAATTTCCATAAGGCGACGGCTCGCTTACATAATATCCATGAGACTGGGACATCGCCTGCTGTAAAAAAAGAGGCGGAGTAAACTGTTACAATTATTTTTGAATGTACAAGAATTTTTGTGCTACATGTACATGTAAATTTGCAAATGCTGCTGCATTCATGAAAACGTGTTAATTTTAAAAGCAGCTTTACTTGAAGAGCAAATTTCTGTTGCTTAGAACAGTCCTGTGGTAGTGGCGGAGTTAGGCGGGGTTGCGAGGGCTGGGGAGGTACTGGAAGATTTGATTTCATTATTGGAGATGGAGACCTGAAAAATAAAATAAATTCTTAAAATAGTATTCTATCGCACAAACCTGTCTTCTTGGAGTTTCTGCAGCCTTGATCTAGTCTGCTGAAGACCCTGTAATATTGAGCGCCTATTCTGAGCATCTAAAATGGTTAAAATACATAAAGAACATTTTAAAAATATCCTTACCGGCGGCCATTTTTATTTTAACCACGCCTATAAAGTCAGCCTCCTCTCCACCCACGCAACCCACGTGGTAAAATGGCTGGTTCTCTTGCCCATCATAAACAAGCAGATACTTGTACAAATCGGCCTGAATATCGAAACCCACGACAAGAAAGGGCCGTAAAAGTGAGTCCAGGCCCTCACTCAGTATTTTAGACTCCCCACAGGTGTACACCATTAACCAGGAGAGCCGGTATTTACTAGTTTTGAACGTTCCTTCTCTAGGAGTTGTGAAAGATTTGATGGAGCTCTTCTCCTTATACGGAGAAATAGAAGAGTGAGTTTAATAAAATGGACAATATTTTATGTTTTAATTGGCTACATTTTCCTCAAATTTAGTACCTACAGTTATCAATTTACATATATTAGCATGTACATTTATCAGTTTGTTTAATGGTAGATTTATTCTGGCATGCTTTGTTCTGTCAAGCTCTTTTCCTTCTTTATCTTATCCTGTACTAATAGGCCAATGTGTCATGTAGTAGATTTATGCAACAATTTTGTGTTTTTCAGAGTTTATATAATGATGATGATAATTATTATATGACCTTTGTTTAATATGACCTTCCTGGTTTTATTTTATAAAATTTTCTGTTTATTTTTCTCTCTCATTAATTCTTTTGTTAGTCTTGCATGTTGTTATAACAGAGCCATTGCATGTATTATTTCTCTCTTGCCGTCCGTGAAATAGAATTTAATTTGGCTTACTTCCAATCCACACAGTCCTACTATTGGCAGTGGCTTGTGTAATTATAACTGGGATTTTGGCTCTGTCACAAAATAAGTATTAATTAGAAGCTCCTTCTTGGCAGATGTGAAGTGTTAAAACTATAATTGATCGCAAATATGATTGATCATTTATATGATAATAAAGTACTACAATGCAGTGTATACATGCAGTTACTTTTGTTATATTATTACTAGTTATTATTATTTCTCCTCATGGTTGCAAAAACGCACCATTGCATGTACTATGCATGCATGCTTCTTTTTAATTTTTGAAGCAACTTTGAAAATTCATAAAAAAATCTAATTTTGATTGGAATCAGCTCAAACTTTCTGGAGAACATAAGAACTTGTATATGCATCAGAAAAAATTATAAAAATGGAGAATTCTCTCGCCATTTTTGATGAAATTTGATCAATGATGCTGTACTATAGTACAGGGACTTTTGTCTGATTTTTGAGTAACTTAAAAACTTGTAAAAAATCCAAATTTGATTTGAATCAGCTCAAACTTTTTACGCAACCCAAGTACATGTATATGCATCAAAATGTTTATTTTCTATTCTAAATTATTTTGAAATATTTTTTCCCGCTGACAGGTACAGGATATTGGATGAGTACCCCTGTGAGCCATACACTGACGTGTACCTCATTAAATACCGAGAGATCGAGTCCGCAAAACTAGCAAAAAATAAACTGGACAATCACTACTTCTTCAGTAAGGACCTTCACGTCTGCTATGCACCGGAGTTTGAGAGTGTCAGCGATACAAGAGAGAAACTGAATAAGAGGAGAACGAAGATTAGGAAATTCAAAAAAAGTGAGTTTTCTTTTACAGTCATCTACATGTCAAATTTTGCCCTTTAAATTTGGCATTGACCCACAAATACAAGGTCATTCAGCAAATTTTTTCTGTCAAGAATTTTGCTAATTCTATTACTTCAATGTAAAATTTGAGCAAAATAAATTACTTATCAGTAGATTTGAGTAAATCTGATTCCATTACATCTCTCTTTCCCTTCCTTTTAAAATCTTTTCTCTCTTCAGACAATGCTCCATCTTCTACCAGAAAGTCTACTCTCCCTTCTTCATCTTCTAGGCCACACTCCACAATACATGTAGATCCAGTACCAGTGACTACTACTACAACAGTACACAGACCATCATTGCTACAAGTACCTTCTCATCAAGAAATACCCCTCCCTCCTCCTCTTCCCTCACACCTGGCACCCTCACCATCACACCTGGCACCCTCACCATCACACCATCTCATACCACTACTCCCTCCTCTTCCCCCTCCTCCTCCTCCACGTCCACTTTTACCTCGTCCCTCTATCATCGTACCTCATATTGGCCATGGCCCTTCTCCTTTATTTTCTCCTCCTTTACATGTTTCTTCTCTCCCTCATCCTCATCCTTACCGTCGTCCTAACCGCTGTCCCTTCCATGGTCCTGTTCCTTTGATCCACAGTCCACCCCGTGGTCCAATACGTCTTCCTATTCGTTCTCCTCCCCATGGTTCACGTTATGTCCCACCTGTTATTGGTGCTTCCCCTGGTACCCCTCCCCTCATTTCACCCTCTCCTCCTCCTCCTCACTCTACTCCTCCTCCTCTTATTCACACTACATCATCTTCCAATCACATCCATCAAGAGAGAGGTGTTCTTATCTCTCCTACTAAGAAGGCCACTCCTCTTTTACACAATCCTCCTAATCCTAGTCCACTCATAACGTGTACTAGTAATGCTTCTTTGCTCACTCCTCCTCCACTAATTTCAATAGCTAATACTGTACAGCCACCACCATTAGTCTCAGACCGTGTACATGTTCCTGCATCTTCATCAAAGTCTTTATTGAGACCACCTATACTTAATGATCATCAGTCACAGTCTCACTTAAGCAGAAACTCTGTTAGACCACCTTTTACAGGTTCAGCTCAAACTGGTAAAGACCAGTTGCCACTTGTAAGTATTTCTTTTATTTAAATGATTAAATATATGTACATTGATTTATTGAATTAAAGCATTTATAATAATTTACGATTTACCTATAGCTTTCTCCTCTCCTTCTTTCCCCAGACAGGTAATCCTTCAGTTGATTTGACAATTCTTTCCGTTAGAAACAAAATGTCACAGGTACTTCATCCACTTAGATTTAATTTGAAATCAATGAAAAATAATTGATGATGGGGCATTATTGTAAATTAACTCCACTTTATATTGTTAAGGTATTCAACACTAGTGCTGCTAGGGACTATGCACCACCTCAGACTAAGAAGAGAAGACGAATATGACAAGTATCATTTCTTGCAGACTATTTCATCTTTTTTTAAATTGATCACCAGCTAGCATTAATTTATTTACATTGCTGAAAAGTAAAATAATGAAAAGTAAAATAATGATAATCAGGCTCATGTAAATTAGCAAATGCACAATCAGGTTTTTAAGATTCGCTGATTTTGATTTTTTTATGATCGTGAGATGGAAACTTAATGAAGGCTAACAGAGGAGGACGATACTCTCCATTCATAACATTAAACTCTTGCTCATTACTGAGAGTCAGATCCTACAATATCTCACATCTCTTTAATCAAACCTTTTGTTTTAATTACTGAAGTGATTGATCATTCTGTGCTATCATAACATGCGCATGATCATGTGTGGTGTGGCCTGGGAATTATGGTGGCTTTCCCAGACCACGAGTCAGACACCACGCCTGTTGCGGGGCACGTCGCCTGCTATGATCTAAATGGCTGGGATCGACAAGGAGCACTGGAAGAAATTGGCTGATAAGCTAGGCGAAATCAACAAGGCCATAATTGCCATTGGTCCAATAAAACTTGATGTCGTTAAACTAGTGGCTAATTTTGCTTTTCAAATACCACGGTCCGACCTTGAAGAAGCCGATCGTCTCACTTCAGTGTACATTCTACTGGAGCGTAAATATGGTAGTAGCTCTGCCCTCAATTTACTTATCATGATTCTCTTGCGTTTGGATGTGCAAAGGCCACTCGTCGATGCTCTGAAAGAACATGCTAAACAAAACGAGACAGTCGTTGAAGGCATTGATCTGAGGATGATGGATTTCATTCTAACCGTTTGTTCTATCTTATGTAGCTTGGATCGCGTAAAGTATCATTCTTTAAGGAAGATGGCAATACGTACTTTTTTGCCTCAGTTTGATGTCTCAAACGTCATATCAAGAACTCATCTCTTGGAGCTCCTCTTTAATCGAGACTGTCTCACACCAGACTCATTCCAGTACCTTTTTGCTTGGCTGGAATTAATCGGTTGTAGCCTGTATCATGAAAAGTTACGTGGGTACTGCAGACGCCATCATCTTACAGTACCAGAATGGCATCACCTTGCAGAGTCCACAGTCTCTACACTAAAAGGTAAGTTTCATTGTTCCTGCATAATATGTATATAATGTTGCTATTACAGAGAGTCATCTTAATGCTAAAAAGAGTACTGGTCATTGCCGGCCCTTTCTAGATGTATGTAGGAAGAGTCTTTATGCTATAAGAGGTAAACTGCCAAATGTCAAAAAGGGGATGGGTCTGGACACGAGACTAGACTGTGGCAACTACATGTATATAGCAGTTGCTATGGCTCTGAAAATAAAACATCATGAAAACAAATGTGTTATAAAAAATTGATGTTGTTGTATACTGCCACGCAGTAGTCAATAAGTAAATTTATGAGCAAATAAATGTCCCTGATAGAATATAAATTATATTATTGTTATTATTAGATGGTAGTGCCATAACTGATTCCCAATTACTGATGAATCCCAAATCAGAACTTACAGCTGCTTTCCCTAGTTGTGGTTATGCATATGCAACACGCCATCCGATTGAAGCATCAGGTAAAGTACTATTGTTATTCATAGTAATTACATTGATTTGATCTATATGTAGGTCCCACACTTCTTGTTGCTCAAAAAACAAGTGCACTAAGTTCTACTTCAGTTCTGGAACCGTTTACAATGGAAGCTTTTCAGTTGGAGTCAACAATGGAAGCTTCTCAGTTGGAGTTGATGACTTCAGCTTCTCATCTCCCTCTTGTATACAGGGATAATCTCATTACTCTCATTAATGAAGCTATTACTATCCAATTGCTGCAGCCTGCATGTAAAACATTAGAAAAATCACTCAATTTACTCTTCTCTCAATATACTCCAGCTGAATCTGTTGCCTTTTTTCTTCAATGTCTGTCTGCTCTGGGTTGGGATGGGCATGTCAACCAGTTAAAATCTGAAGCAGATGAGACCTTTTCTTTGTTGACCTCTTATCCAGAGGTTCTGAGTAGGGCAGGTGAGATAAAAGGGAGAATCAAGACAGATCTTACCTCAATTGTTGCTGAAATCGACCTGTCTCTTCTCGGTTTTTATGTGGAGCTGCTCAATCTTTCGCTGCTTGGAACAATCTTCTCAACAGAAACATTTTATGAGACTATATATTTGATGTTTGATCACTTGTTGATGACAACAGAGTCTCCTTCTAAAACTGCAAGTATCATTTATTCAGTCCTTGGTTACTTCCATTGCAATGAGAAAGCAGTATCTAAACTAGGCCCCTACTTGATACCAGGCTTTTCTTTACGTTTATCATATCCTGAGATATACTTTAAATTAAGGATTGTTGAGTTCTTATATGGTCTAGGGGAAGATGTTTGCAGATTAGCAATGACGGTTTTTTCTCGTATTCACTTAAATGATGAACCCATTGACAAGTATTCTCCACTGGAATTTATTGGAGCATTATTTGATCGTTGTGAAGCAGATGTAGCAAAGCTTAATGAGCTGTCAGGATATTTTAACCAGCCTGACTTTTTTGATTTGTGTGTACAGCAAGAGAACAAAAGTAAGTGGACTAAATTGTACTGGGTATAATTTTTTATTTTTTTATTACTTTTTAGCCATGTCTTTTGATAGTGATTTATCTTTTCCAGTAACCATTGAAAGCAATCATTGTGAAGCCACACCTTTGCCAACTGATGGAGGTAATGTGTTATAATGGGTTTGATGTATAATAAAATTAATTTGATTCTAATTTTTAGCTAGAATGACTTTTATGACCAATTGCTGTAAATTAAAAAGAGGTAACATGATTCAATTCTTTTTTTACTGATTTACTTTATCATACAGATGATTTCATAAATTTGGAAGGGTTAATCTCAAGGTCACGATTTGGGATAGATCTAGTTAAAGTTCATTCATGTCCTCCTCCTATATCCGACATTGTAGTTAAGAATTTTGTTGCTCACTTATGTCTAATAGACAAATCAAGCAAAATTCTCAGGCCGTTCAGTCAAAAAGAGCAAGTTGCTATTCATTTAGCCATTCAGGGGCTTAATGAAGTAGCTGAATCATTATTTTCTGAAGGTGTAGTACTATCCCATGCTTTGGTTTATGTGTTGCTGGATAGATTGGGCTACCCAGTAAAGAAGCTGGCTACTCCTCCTGCTGAGACAGAAAAGTTATCAATATACCTAGAACATCCCAATTTTGATATGCTACTGACATTAGCGGAAATAATTCGACTGATGAGTTCTCGGGAATCTGAGCTGTTTGACAGAGTCATTTCCTCTTCTGGCTTTTTGAGTTTTAAATTTAATAATGTATCTATTTGTGACACCCTAACAAAGAAATATAGAAATGGTGATTTAGATATGAATGACGTGTTAAAATGGCTGGAAGAATCCAAATGTTCCAAGTATAAATTATATATTTTTGAGTATTTTGAAAGACGTAACAAGACAGAGGCAAAGCATAAAGCACTGGAAAGAGGGATACAAGAAGGATATGTATCTCTCAATTATATCAAGATAGTTATATGTGGTCCTCCTTGTGTTGGTAAAACAGCATTCAAGGATTTATTGGCTAACAGACCACCTCCTCTCAAACACAATAGCACACCCATAGCTGCCCGTCCTGTGCATGCTATTGAGAGAATAGCTGCTGGAGGCAAAGTGTGGAAAGAAATTACCGAAGAGGATCTACTGAAGATGCTTTCCAATATTATACGTGAAACTGAAGAACCTGTTTTAGACTTTTATGCAGTGCATAATGATGTCCTATCTTCATCTACAACAGAGTTAACAACAAGTCCGTTATCAGTCCCTCTTTTGAAAACCTCACCACCATTATTTTCTCCAATTGATTCAAAGTTTCCAGTTCACCATTTTTTGTTACCATCAATTGCTAATTCGACTAAAGAATCTTTTTCTGCTTCATTACCAGCAGTACTTGACTCTACCTTAATAACAATTTCATCACCATTGACTAAATCGTCATCTGCACCAGTGCTTCAATCTACCTCTTCATCATCGTCAACACTTTCTCCAGTGCTCCAATTTCCCTCAACAACAAAACTATCACCAACAAATGAAATACCTGACTTGTATTCTTATCAAGCTGCCAATAGCACTTCTGAGCTAAAGAAAGATTTTGACTATGCGTCAAGAAAAATTATTGAGCAATTGTCTTTGGAAAAAAAGGAAGGCTCACAAAAGCTACATGAAGCTACTTGGATTCACCTTTTAGACAGTGGAGGCCAGCCTCAGTTTACTGATCTCCTTCGTATGTTTGTACGTGGTAATTCACTGTACATCATTGTCATGAAGGTGACCGAATCCCTTCATGACAAACCTACATTCGTTTACTCTATCAATGGTAAAGCACTCAATACGCCAAAAGAAATGACCATGACTAATCTTCAGATTATTGAGAGGTTTGTTCGTTCCGTTGCAGCAGCTTCAAGAGAAGGCACAAGCAAACCAGCTTTTGCTATAGTAGCCACTCATTGTGACAAACAATCATTTGTAATGCAGAAATTTGGTAAGAAAGAAGCAATTGAAAGGAAAAATGAGATTCTCCTGTCACAGTTGAGTGATTTTGTTGATTTCTTTGTATTCTATAATCATGATTCTAATGAGTTGATTTTTCCTGTGAACAATCTTTGCCAGAAGAATCGGGAAACAATTTCAGCTGAAATTCGCCACCGCCTTGTGTCTGACATTACATTTAATATTAAGATACCAGTACGTTGGTATGTGTTTGATTTGAATATGAAGAATGAAGCATCAAAGGAGACACGTGGAATGATCTCACTTGAGTCCTGTTACTCTATTGGTCAAAGGTTAGAAATGGATAAAGAAGAGGTTGAAAGGTGTCTCATTTATTTGGACTCAATGAGGTTATGTATCTATTATCATAAGCTCCTTCCTCATGTAATCTTCACTAATCCTCAGTTTCTGATAGATTGCCTCTCCAATATTGCTTGTGTGTCCTTTATTGATGATTTAAGGCAAATGTTACCAGGAGTTGGCCTATCTAAAGAAATGATACATTTACTTAAATGTAAGGGAACTTTTGATAAGGCACTATTGCATAGTCTTAAATCGACATTAAAATTTGTTCCTGGTCTGTTCTCTATGGATGATCTCCTAACATTACTAAAGCATCTACTTGTTATCTCCACCATTGAAGGAGTTCAGGAAATCAAATATTTCATTCCTATTCTTCTACCTGCAGAACAAAGACAGAAAAGTTTCTTTGCTAAATCAGCTAAATCAGAGCCTCTTCTCATTACATTTAATGATAAGCTAATTTTACAGGCAAGAGATTTACATCTATGGACAATAATGTATACTGTTTTTTTATACAGGGTTTATTTCCAACATTGGTAGTTTCTTTATTAAGTCGAAATAAAGAGCCTTTCTTCTTCATTGATAGTAGTACTACTGATTTTCCCCAGCAGCTCCGACATGCAGTGAAGCTCTACACAGAGGAACTCTTTGGATCAGTATTCCTTTGTGAGAATAAAGAATCAATTGAAGTTTACTTCACTGGTCTTCCTCAACATTGTTACCTCCTTCGTAAAGTAATCATAGAAGCTTTATCAGCAAGTGCTGAAGTATTGCAATACGATGAGAAGAAATTAAATATGTCTGCTCTTGTTCATTGCAAGCATAAGCATGACATCCCTGCTAATGACGAGAAGATTCACCCAATTAAAATCTCTTACAAGAATAACCCACCTCTAATTTGTTGCAGTGTTGAAACTAGTCCTACCATCACTATTAATGATATAAGTGAAAAGCAAAGCTGCTGGCTAATAGGTAAGTCAATGCTCAATACACTATATACTCTCTTATTGTTATTCTTTTTCATTATATGTGTAGGTGCACCAGCCTGTACAGATCCTGATACCATTTCCTTACCAGCTGATGGAAATGCATTGTTAAGTGAGTGAATTGTATAATTATAATCAAGTATAATTTTATTTATTACTGACAGATCATACTCATGCTTCTATTTTTCTTGATGCTATTAAATGTGTGGTGTTTCAATGGGAAACTTTAGGCATTCACTTGGGAATTAAAAAGTACAAGTTAGATGAGATCAAGTATAATTGTCACGATCAAGTTCAAGTTTGTCGTAAAGATATGATCCATCACTGGATAGATACAAGTTGTGCTACATGTAATGCATTAATAAAAGCACTGGAGAAAATAGGAGAACGTGCTATCATTGATGACATAAAGCGTTTGCAAACTGCTGGATGTAGGTATTGAATTTTTAATTTTATTTTTTGCTTTAATGATACTGACAATAGCTATTTGCTTTTTGTTATTGCTCTTCCTTTATTATTGAGTTTTTTTCATGAATTTTATTGTCTAAAAAATTTGATACAACAATTTGTAGTGACAGCAAAAATGACACTATTTTATGTTAATTATTGATGTGGGGTGCTTGTTGAAAATATAAATAAATTAATGAACAAAAATAGAATATTGATTTTGAGTATACAGTGAATGAAGAGATGTGGCTTGTGTAATGAATAATAACCGTGTCCACTTTTACCACGCCCCTCTATCATTGTTTCTCACTTTCTCATATTGGCCATGCTTCTTCTTTATTCTCTCCTCATGTTTCTTCTCTCTCTCATCCTCATCCATACCATTGTCCTAGGCTAACCGCTGTCCCTTCCATGGTCCTGTTCCTTTGATCCACGGTCCACCCCGTGGTCCAATAGTCTTCCTATACGTTCCCCTCCCTACGGCTCAAGTTATGTCCCACCTCTTATTGGCACTTCCCCTGGTACCCCTCCTCTCATTTCACCCTCTCCCCCTCCTCCTCACTCTACTCCTCCTCCTCTTATTCACACTACATCATCTTCCAATCACATCCATCAAGAAAGAAGTGTTCTTATCTCTCCTACTAAGAAGGTCTCTCCTCTTTTACACAATCCTCCTAATCCTAGTCCACTCATAACGTGTACTAGTAATGCTTCTTTACTCACTCCTCCTCCATTAATTTCAATAGCTAACACTGTACAGCCACCACCATTAGTCTCAGATCATGTACCTGTCTCTGTATCTTCATCAAAGTCTTTATTGAGACCACCTATACTTAATGATGACTATCATCAGTCACAGTCTCACTTAAGCAGAAATTCTGTTAGATCACCTTTTACAAGTTCAGCTCAAACTGGTAAAGACCACTGAGTTGCCACTTGTAAGTATTTCTTTTATTTAAAGATAATAATAACCACCACCTTATTGTAAGACTGCAGTACATTGATTTATTGAATTTTATAATAATTTACAACTTACCTATAGCTTTTCCCTCTCTTTCTCCCCTGAAAGGCCATCCTTCAGTTGATTTGACAATTCTTTCTGTTAGAAACAAAATGTCACAGGTACTTCATGTGCTGATTAAGGCCACATTTACACAGCAACAAAAAACGGTGCAATCTGTATAGTTTTGTGCCTGTTTTATGCTTCTGTTTACACAGAAACAAATGAAAACATGATAGAATCTTGATAGAACTCTATGGAAATGAAACCGGTGTTCAAAGAGGATACTTTTAAAATGATGCGTTTTGTGTTGCTGTGTAAACATAGCCTATAAATCAGATTTAATTTGAAATCAATGAAAAATAATTGATCATAGGCACTGAATTAATTCCTCTTTATATTGTTAAGGTATTCAACACTAATGCTGCTAGGGACTATGCACCACCTCAGACAAAAAAGAGGAGATGAATATGACAAGTATTTGTAATTTTCTTGCAGACTGTTAACTTTAATTATTCTCTTTTTTTTAATTGATCACCAGCATTAATTTATGTACATTGCAGAACAGTAAAATTAATAATAAGTTATAAAATAATGAGTATATAAATGATTCTTTCATTCTGCAGTTTTTTAGTCTCAATCTCATGTAAATAAGACGTTATACATGACTATTGGGATGTGGATTGTAGAGCTATAAAATATCCATGTATATCTAACATGGACCATCATTATTCTATATATATATATATATATATATATATATATATATATATGCAGCATATTTTTTGAATGCAAATAGGGCCTCACATTATGATTTTGCATGAAATCCTTTCAGGGTTACATAAAGCCCAACATACCTACTAATTAAGGCGGCAACTTGATGTAACCATCTTTTGTGGCAGACTTTTGTAATGCAACATTGTAAAGCCAGGTTTACAGTCAACATAATATGTGTGCGGTGTTCTGACCTCAGTTAATTTGAAGTTCATGAATTTTAATTTTACACTCGTTTACCCTACTCAGCTGATGGCTTGGCCATAATAATGAATATTGGTATATAAATGAGATTACAGCATCGCACCATTTTGTGTGGGTGGTCTGATCCATTGATTCATGAATTTTAGTTTTACACTCGTTTGCCCTACTCAGCTGATGGCTTGGCCATAATAATGAATATTGGTATATAAATGAGATTACAGCATCGCACCATTTTGTGTGGGTGGTCTGATCCATTGATTCATGAATTTTAATTTTACACTCGTTTGCCCTACTCAGCTGATGGCTTGGCCATAATAATGAATATTGGTATATAAATGAGATTACAGCATCGCACCATTTTGTGTGGGTGGTCTGATCCATTGATTCATGAATTTTAATTTTACACTCGTTTGTCCTACTGGTGGGCATCCACTATGCAGCATTGTTGCTTGCAACTTGTGGTTAAACCTTTGATGTGGCTGGGCAACATGTTGCATGAAGTAGAGAGACGCAACATGTTGCACAACCACATCAAAGATACTGGCAACAAAGTTGCATAGTGGATGCCCACCTTTAGTAAACCAGGCTTGGCCATGATAAATGAATACTATTATAGATCTATAAATGAGATTTTGTATGGGTGGCCGATCCATTGATTCATGAATTTTTTACACTCGTTTGATCTATAAATTAGATGAGATTACAGCATCGCACCATTTCGTGTGGGTGGGCTGATCAGCGCAGCTAGATGCTATTCCAAAAGTTACTGCGGACTACACTATTATATATAAACTGATTAAACTATAAACTGATAGCATAGATTTTGCCATCATAGAGCAGAGATGAGTGCCACTGTCGAACGGTTTGAGGTAAAGTATAAACGGTTGGAGTCAAAGACCCTAGATGCAGCTTCCTATCTGCCTGTGCTATACAAGGACAATCTCATTACTCTCATACAAGAAGCTGTCACCCCATTTCAGCCGGATCTAGAGCATGTTAGCTATGATTTTGGGCTAGAATTATCGCTCCGCAAACTCTTCTTCCATAATTTTGTTTCTCCAGCTACATCTGTGGCCTTTATTCTTCAGTGTCTCTCTGCTCTGGGTTTGAAGAGAGGAGACGTATTTGACCAGTTAGAATTTGAAGCAGATGTAGCCTTTTCTTTGTCCAATTCGCATCCCAAAGTACTGAATAGGGCAAGTGAGATGTTAGAGAAAATTAAAAATGATATTGCTAAGATTATTTGTGACATTGATATGGATCTGGAGAATATTTATGTTGAACTGGTCCGTCTGGCATTGGTTGGAACATATAAACCATCACGCATGCCTGAAACATTTTATGATGTGTTTGATCACTTATTGACAAGAACAGAATCTCCATCCGAAACTGCTAGCATCATTTATTCAGTCCTTAGTTATTTCCACTGCAAGAATAATGAAGTACCTAAACTAGACCCGTTCTTGATTCCAGGTTTTAGTTTACGCATATCATATCCTGAAATATACCTTAAATTGAGGTTTGCAGAGTTTTTGTACAGTCTAGGAGAGAATGATTGCAAAGTAGCAATGATGGCTTTCTCTCGCATGCATTTAAATGATGAAATCATTGAAAATTATTCTCCACTTGAATTTGTTAGAATTTTATTTTGCCGTGGGGAAGCAGATGTAGCAAAACTTAATGAGCTGGCAAAGTACTTTGATCAGCCAAACTATTTTAATGTAAATCCAAGTGAACAGCAACAAAATGAAAGTAAACTAAATTAATCTTGATTATATTTGCATGGTTTCATTTTATGTAGACTCTCCTGATTCAGGTGCCAATAATCGTAAAGACAACCATGATTTACAAGGTTTGCTTAGGGGGCATGAAAAGTAATAATTATCAAAATTCAATTATAATTTTTAGTCACATTGGCTTTTATGATAGAAATTTGCCATCTAAAAGAAGGTAAAATCTGGTGCATTTTCTTTCTTTATTTATAATTATTATAGATGATTTTAAAAAATTAGATGAGTTACGACTTGAGATAGATCTAGCTCAAATTTCTGTATATCCCCCTATATCTGAAATTTTAATTAAAAAATTCCTGGTCCATTTAAATTTACGTCTAGAACATAAATCAAATGACAATGTTAGACCGTTCAGTAGAAAAGAGCAGATTACAATCCAATTAGCCATTCAAGGCCTTAATGTCACAAATGAATCATTATTTTCTGAAGGTGGAGTACTATCACATCCCTTAGTTTACATGCTGTTGAATAGACTGGGCTACCCAGTAAAAAAGCTGGCTGTTTCTCCTACAAAAGCAGAAAAGTTATCGATATACCTAGAATATCCTAGTTTTGACATGATGCTGACATTAGCTGTTATAGTTCGATTGATGAACAATCAGGAATCTAAAATGTTTCACACCGCAATGATTCCTTCATCTACCCCACCTAATTTTACCCTATCTATTTGCGACACTCTAACAAAAAAATTTGAAGCTGGTGATTTGGAGATGAATGATGTGTTGAAGTGGTTGAAAGAATCCAATTGTTCTAAATATAGAAAGTATATCATGAAATATTTTGAAAGATGTACTAAGACAGATGAAAAACATAAAGAATTAGAAAAAGGGATAAATTCTAAAGAAAAGAGTTACGTATCTCTTAACTATATCAAGATAGTTATATGTGGTCCTCCTTGTGTTGGTAAAACAGCATTCAAGGATCTATTGGCTAATAGACCACCAACTTTGACGCATAACAGCACACCCATAGCTGCTCGCCCTGTACAAGCCATTGAGCAAATAGCTACTGCAGATGGAGGAAAAGTGTGGAGAGGAATGACTGAAGAAGATCTAGTTCGAATGCTTTCAAATATCATACGTGATACTGAAATAACAGATCCTGTTGATGATGCCACTTCTTTTACTCAAGCAACTCCATTGCTAGCTACAATGGCACCAACAGATCTGCCATCACCAGTGTCTGCCTCAGCAACTTCACCAATACATATTTCAACTGTATCTTCATCACAGATACTTCAATCTACCTCAAGTACAAGTTCACCATCAACAGATGAGTTATCTGATTCATCATATGAAGCGTACCCAATTACTACTTTTGAACCAAAGAAAGATTTAGATTATGCTAAAAGAAAAATTATTGAGCAATTGTCATTGCCTTCTTTTAAGAATAGGGAAGGGTTACAACACTTAGATGAAGCTAAATGGATTTATCTTTTAGACAGTGGAGGCCAGCCTCAGTTTACTGATCTCCTTCGTATGTTTGTACGTCGTGATTCACTGTATATTATTGTAATGAAGGTGACTGAATCCCTTCATGACAAACCTACATTCATTTACTCTATCAATGGTAAAAGACTCAATACACCAAAAGAAATGACCATGACTAATCTTCAGATTATTGAAAGCTTTGTTCGTTCTGTTGCAGCAACTTCAAGAGAAGACAATAGTGAACCAGCATTTGCTATTATAGCCACTCATTGTGACAAACAATCATTTGTTATGCAGAAAATAGGTGTGCAGGAAACAATTGCACAGAAAAATGAGATTCTCCTGTCACAGTTGAGTGGTTTTCTTGATTTCTTTGTATTCTATAATCGTGATTCTAATGAGCTGGTTTTTCCTGTGGACAATCTTTGCCAAAAGGACCGTGCAACACTTTCAGCTAAAATTCGTGAGCGCCTCCTGTCTGATATTAAATTCAATATTAAGATACCGGTACGTTGGTATTTGTTTGATTTAAATATAAAGAATGAAGCATCAAAGGAGACACATGGAATGATCTCACTTGAGTCCTGCTACTCTATTGGTCAAAAATTAGGAATGAATAAAGATAATGTAGATGAGTGTCTCATTAAATTGGACTTAATGAGATTATGTATTTATTATCCAAAGCTCCTTCCTCATGTAATCTTCACTAATCCTCAGTTTCTGATAGATTGCCTCTCCAAGATTGCTTGTGTGTCCTTTGTTGATAATTTAAAACAGATATTCCCTGAAGGTGTCCGTCTATCTCATGAAATTATACGTTCACTTAAATACAAAGGAACTTTTGATAAGGCACTATTGCGTAGTCTTGAATCTGTTTTAAACTTTGTTCCTGGTCTGTTCTCTATGGATGATCTCCTAACATTGCTAAAGCATCTACTTGTTATCTCCACCATTGAAGGAGTTCAGGAAATCAAATATTTCATTCCTATTCTTCTACCTGCAAAAAAAATTTCTGAAAAAGGGAAAAAATTATTTCCTGTATTAGCTGATCCACTTCTTATTACATTTGATGAAAAGCTAGTTTTACAGGCAAGAGATTAATTAATTTATTGATTAATTGTAAATCTATCACTGTCTTC
Organism: Amphimedon queenslandica; assembly: GCF_000090795.2. Taxonomy (NCBI): domain Eukaryota; kingdom Metazoa; phylum Porifera; class Demospongiae; order Haplosclerida; family Niphatidae; genus Amphimedon; species Amphimedon queenslandica. The sequence goes on along the minus strand of NW_003546443.1, from coordinate 55,214 downwards.
ATACAGGGTTTATTTCCAGCCTTGGTAGTCTCACTGTTGAGTCGAAAAGAGGAGCCTTTCTTCTTCATTGATAGTAATACCAATGATTTTCCCCAGCAGCTCCGACATGCAGTGAAGCTCTACACAGAGAGTCTCTTTGTTGGATCAGTATTCCTTTGTGAGAATGTTGGATCAATCGAAGTTTATTTCACAGGTCTTCCACAACATTGTTATCTCCTTCGTAAGGTGATCCTTGAAGCAATAAGAGCAAGTGCTGAAGTATTGTGTTATAATGAGCAGACATTAAATGTGACTGCTCTTGTTCGTTGCACTCGGAAGCATATTCTGCCTGCTAATGATGAGAAGATTCATCCTATAACCATCTCATACAGAAATAACCCTCCTGAAATAGGTTGCAGTGTTGAGAGTAGCTATACTATCACAACTAATGATTTAGATAAAAATCAAAGCTGTTGGCTGATAGGTAAAAATCGACGCACCTAATTTGTATAACTTTCCTTTTCATTATAGGAGCAGCAACTACAGATCCTGAGGCCATTTCATTACCAACTGATGGAAAAGCAATATTAAGTAAGTGAATTGTGTAATTATAATCAAATATAATCTTATTTATTATAGTTCATACACATGCTCCTATTATTATTGATGCTATCAAAAGTGTAGTATTTCCATGGGAAAATTTAGGAATGAACTTGGGAATCAAAAAGCACAAGTTAGATGAGATCAAGTACAATTCCCATGATCAAGTTCAAGTTTGTCGTAAGGAAATGATTTATCACTGGATAGATACAAGACATGCTACATGTAACAAATTGATAGAAGCTCTGAAGAAAATTGGAGAACATTCAATTATTGATGAGATAAAGCGTTTGCAAGCTGATGAATAGAAATTGAATTTTTAAGTTTGTATTTTATTGCTTTTACTGACAATTGCTATTTGCTTATTATTTTTTTATTGTTTCGTATTTTTGAGTGTTTTCACAAAATTTATTGTCTTTAAAATTTGATATAACAATTTGTAGTGACAGCAAAAAAATAACATTATCACTATTTTTAATAAAATTGTTATTGATGTGTGGTGCTTGTTGAAAATATAAATAATTAACAAAGAAAAATGGAATATTAATTCTGAGTCAATATTATGATACAGTGAATGAAGAGATGCTGCTTGTGTGAATAATAAAAACTCCAATTCTCACGAGTGATGCTGTACCTCAACTAACAACTCCTGCATAGAATCGGCCGGTGAAACTGACGGAGACTGTGTGGGTGGAGGTGGAGGTGTGGTCAGAACATCCATGCTCCTCCTATAAGCCGACCCACACAAACTAGACATACTTCCTTGACTTATAGTACTACCAGTTCTTCTGTGGTTGTGATGAGGTGTAGAGCGACTGGTTTGATGAGTAGGCGGGGCTGCATCAACACGCTGTACACATGTAGGGCAAGTGATGGCTCTCATAAGCCACTCATCAATACAGCGAATGTGATAATAGTGCATGCATGGAAGGAGACGTATTAGCTCGCCTGGTATGAAGTCATTCATACATATAGGACATCTAGAAAGGAAGAAATAAAGTGATGACATTATGGCATCTATTTCAATTTTTCTTCATTCCTTCCTTCTCTGTTACTGTATTACTTTTACTGTTAGATTACTCCTTTTTGAACTTCTGCTTTATTTTGATCCCCTCTCTCTTTTTCTCTCTATATTCCTCTCCCTCTTTGTTTCTCTCCCTCTCTCTTCCTCTCCTTCATTCTTTCTCTCTCTCTCTCTTTCTCTCCCTCCCTCTCTCTTTCTCCTTCGCTCAATCTTTCTCCCTCTCCCTCTTCTCTCCTTTCTCCTTACTCTCTTGCTTGATCAGTTTTGTCCTTTTCACTTTTCTTCTCACTCATCATCACTTTTGGTGCTTCGTAATGTCCGACTGGTAGACTCTGGATGAGTGTTATCCTACTAACTATATGTAACCTTTGCTCCTCTGTTAACATATAGAATGGATGATGAATCTGAAGAGAGAGAGAGAAAGAGAAGAAGAGAAATAATATAAAGAATGCAATCAAAAAGGAAGAAGGAAGTGAGTACAGGAAGGAGCATAATTATTTTGTGGTTTTTTGTTTTAAAAGTTCATGGAATCATTTACAAATTCTTCTGCGTGTATGTGGTCAGCAATTAAGTGTAGGGGGAACCACAGTATTCAATCTCAAATTAACATACAATACATATAATAATAGCTTTACATACTGAAATTACATCTTTATTATCCACTTAGCTGCTCACACACATATGTAACATCTGTGACATTATGTGTATAATAGATATACATTTTCCATAAGATGAAAGGTGACTGTGTATTACATTTCTCAATGCTATTCATAACAATGTTGACATTAGCAGCAATTACAATAACATTCCATTCCAGATCAGGCCACTCTCTGACCATTGATCACGGCATGAATCTATTTATAGAGTACAATGTATGACAGTGCAATGAATACTACACTGCATGTGCCCTAGTGTACTTTATGATGTAACTACTGATGCTGTATATGGGGAGACAGCTATAGTGTATACAATGATGCTGTGCTTCATAATGATCATGCGGGTATATACTTAAAATCAGCTGACCATTACACTTTATGGTATTTCCTCTGTCTAAAGGGAAATGGTCTCACACACTATGTACTATGTAAGTCAGTAATATTACATCATGATATAATAGAATTAATTTAAATTGTACTTTTCATAGTAATCTCTATTTGTTTTTATATTATAATTGTAGTATTATATTTTTAACTAAATTGTGAATTCTCTTTTTACTAAGAGGATTTCTCTCTTGGTAGATGATTATTATATTAGTACGCACGAGCAGATAGTGAGTAACCTGCTTCAGAGATATGTACAACTGATAGAGTAATTAGAAATGCATGCAAGAAGCTGGGGCCATCCCATCCTCTGTAGGAGAAGTAATTATCCTTTTCATACAATAACTCGTGGTTTTACCTTTTGGCCTTTGAATAAAACTATCATATCATCTTTTAATGATATCAATAAAAGCCACAATGCTATTATGCAATTCATGAGAATACAAGTTAATCGTAGACCATTGAAAAATCCTATTATGTCAATGCATAGATACCATATGGTGGTTTGATTATCTTGCATTCATGTCTACATGTTATTGCAATTCATAGTATGTATAATATCAAAGTCTATGCCTGCTGACAGTAATGGGTCATAGTAACATACTTGACCAAATGGTAGGTTTAGGTCAAGGACAAGGTGGGTACAAGGCTTCCTATAGCAAAATTTAATTTTAGTAGCTCAGGAAAGGCGTTTAATAATGACATCACAACAAAGTGTTAGCAGCTTATACGTGACTATTGAAGTATAAATTCCAATGGGAAATTGTAATTGTAGAGTATAGTATATATAATTGCAGCAGTGTCATCATGATGACTGTACAAGCAAAGGAATTAAAGCAAGCAGTGTGTGTGTGTATTGGTTTTTATATAGTAATCAAATAATGAGATTTCTTAGTAAATATGCTGGACAGGTGTGCATGCTATTGTGTGCAGGATAAAACAGAAATCTACTTTGTGGTTTGGCAGATTTCAAAAAAGTCACATTCTTTATTGTGCAAGAACAACAACTGCAACCAGTAAAGTTTTGGAAGCAGGCCAGGCCTGATTATTCTTAATGACCTCTCTTATTCAAAGCATGAAGAATGAAGCTCTATTCTTCTTATAATGGGAATGTGTCTCAAAAAGGCAAATTAGATTATTTGGAATATGCTTTAGAAAGCAATGCTAAACAGCTTTATACAACACAGTCCATAATATAATAGGTAATGTTAGACAACACTACATCATCATTAAGGGAAACACATGATTCTCAGTGTCAGGCACTGCCAGACAGTCAACCTAAGTTTTCTTTCTGTCTACAGCTCCTCACTTTGTTTGTTATGTGTTTGATGACATAAGCTTGAAATGATAAACTGGCAGTACTTTGGAGTGGTTGTTTTTTCTAAGAATACATTCGATATAGCTCTCTGTATAGAGTTGCATTTAGTGTATATTATAATGGAGTGGTCTGATAGGTTTGTGGTTAGAAATGAAAGATAACATTGATTGAATTTTATAATGTATACATGACCTGCCTTATGCTATGTTTATTTTTGTAGCCTTTCAGTTTCGTCACTTGGTCTCTCAAACCCCCCCCCCTTTGCATAACTGCACACTGCAATGATGCTTTAGTGAATTTATCACTATCAAAGAATGGTTGTACTAGCTATATTTCTTGTCAGTTTTGCTAGTACATATATGTATAGTTTATAATGGTTGCTGATTTTACAAGCTAAAATGCAATGAAATCCACAACAAGATAGCTGCTGCAAAAATACAGCCTACCTCACAGTTATACAGTTCAAAATAGATTCAGAATAGTATCATTTTTAGTTTCTTACTTGATAAGGCGGTGGTGGTCCTCTAGGCTCCCGTGAATCACCAGTCCCTCCTAGTAGAGCATCCTCGGCCTCGTCTGTAGACCCAGTAGCACTGAGGCAGCTACACTTGTTACCCATGATAGTGATACCGTGTGAAGACTGTCGAAATACGGGGACTTTTTCTGTCGTTTTTAGTAGAAATTATGACCTATAAACTGCTGTGGTTCAAGGTTTATATCTCCCTTTACTACTCTCCCTGTCCGTGTTTACTTTCTAGGCTAGATTAGAGTAGACTGTGGACTTTATGTTTACTAGAAAGAGGAAATGCATTATGACGAGCCACTCCCCCAGGATAGCCACACCCAAAACCACATAATTGACCCCGCTACAAAATTAACTTTCCCCGGGGAGAATTTTAAAACTAGGCGTGGTAGTCACGCCTGTTAATAAACCACGTGCGCCCTGCCTCCAAAGCCTTAAACTCTCACCTCTCTTCATTTTAAATCATGTCTACTGCTCAAGGAAGTAACGAGGTTTTGGAGAGTGCTGGAGGTCTGGTAGACAAGTACCAGGTCTCAGATCAACGCTTCTACGACCTCAGTGGCCTACTTAGAGTCACATCGGACCGTAAGTCATCACGTGACCCATCCCTTAATCACGTGACCTCTTCTAGGTCTTACAAATGGAAGCGGACAGTCGGACGTCGATTATCCTTTTCTCTCGTCTCTGTTTCCATCACTGGATGGTATGCCACTCATCGGTGATGTAGACCATACTCCTTTACCATCAGAACTGGTCCAGGAATTTGAGAGTATCCTCCTAATACATGTACATGTACATTTATGAATATAATATTAAATACACATAATTATAATTTAATAAGTGATGTCGTCGCTTATTGCATAACCAGTACATTACATTTTAAATGGTAACTATTAATATTGATTATACATATAATCAAGAATAATAATACATGTATAACTACAAGTTTAATTGAAGCACATTAATTTTAATATGGAAAGGTTTAATGGGTTTAATATAAAGGGCATACACTTTTAATGGGATTAGTTTATTAAGACACTAAACATGTACGTGTACATGGTACATTTTATTAAGGTGAAGAAACTAAATTTGGAGCAAGTTATCAGTTATATTGAGTTTAATTTGGCTCACGTATCTAATGTTTAATGAGATGTAGCAAACTGCTAACATTAAAGCTGCCAATCATGTTTTTGGAGAAATTGCCAAAACTGCCATTCCATTTTTACAGTACAAATGTAATTGAATATACATGTATCATGTATATTTTAATCTGCAATTTAAAATACATGTACATGTACATGTATATATAATATAATTTATACACGTACATGTACATTGTTCATTTTTAATGTCATGATTCTTAATGATGTTCTTGTCCAGATATGCAGTGTAACTCTGATATGGGTCTGATGCCTGTCATCAAGAGAGCCTGGCTTACCATTGACAGCACCATATACCTATGGAACTATGAAGATGGGTAATGTTGTTATTATTATTATTATTATTATTCTACCATGCCACCTTGCGATTGACCAATCAGATTGCAGTATTGGAGGTCAATTATTTTTCATATTAACCTAGCTCGTAAAAATATAAACCTATCTCGTTAAATAATTAATTGATTGGCAGTTTGGTACTCTACGCTTATGCTCTTATTAGTCCATTTGTCAAGTTTGGTTGATTCTTTACTGGCCTAGCCTGTTAGATATGTTGTATGTATGTCAACTGTGGTCTTATTATCAGCAGCTGGTAGTTGTTTTTCAAGTGTCATGGTAGAAGTTGGTTATACACCTCGGTATCGGTTTCTATGGTATTTATTAACCTCGCGACTGCGTCACTCGGTTAATAAATACCATAGAAACCTCTACCTCGGTGTATAACCTATACTTATAGTATAATATGGCCCATGATTTTCCTTTACATTCACCCCAAATTTTTTATATATTTTCCGAAGTTTATATAGAAAATTGAGCTGCAGGATTGTTGTTATAACATTTTAATTAATTATTGATCTATTTTTTCTTTTTAGTAAAGATCTAGCATATTTTGATGGTCTCAAGGAGGTGATACTAGCCGTTGGACTGGTAATACCTAATTCTAGGTACATGATTTATAATAAATTAATAATAATGTTTAGTTTAAAGTTAGGATTGATGCATATTGATGTACTTATGCTGTGCAGAAAGTTTGAGCTGATTCCGACTTAAATTTTTGAAGTTATGGCCATTTTTTAAAATGAGCCAATTTTTGAAAAAATCCCTGTACTATAGCCCATGGTTTTTTCCGAAAAATGGCTCAAAAATCACCCCCAATTTTTATTACATTTTCTGATACATATTGATGTACTTATGCTGTGTAGAAAGTTTGAGCTCATCCCGGCTTAATTTTTTCAAGTTATGGCCATTTTAAAAAACGAGCCAATTTCTGAAAAAATCCCTGTACTATAGCCCATAGTTTTTCCCAAAAAATGGCTCCGAAATCACCCCCAATTTTTATTACATTTTCTGATACATATTGATGTACTTATGCTATGTAGAAAGTTTGAGCTGATTCTGACTTCAATTTTTCAAGTTATGACCATTTTAAAAAACGAGCCAATTTCTAAAAAAATCCCTGTACTATAGCCCATGGTTTTTTCCAAAAAATGGCTCCAAAATGACCCCCAATTTTTATTACTTTTTCTAATGCATTTTGATGTACTTATGCTGTGCAGAAAGTTTGAGCTGATTCTGACTTGAATTTTTTGAGTTACAGCCATTTTAAAAATTGGCCAATTTCTAAAAAAAATCTCTGTACTATAGCCCGTGGTTTTTCCCAAAAAATGGCTCCAAAATCACCCCAATTTTTATTCTGATGCAGTAATTAGTAATTAAATCAAGCAGGACATTCAGAAGTACATGTACAGTACCGCTCAGCTATAACTTTACTTTTACATGCGTGATCTCCAGCACGAGGCACAGGTGGCGCTCGTGAAGAATCACTATGCACACACACACTACAATAGACTCGTGCACCACAGAACTTGATAAGATACATGATGTACATGATAAATACAAGATACAGGTGCTACGTGTGTACCTTGCACTAGTGTGCATTGAGTGTATAGAGAAGCTGCACTAGTGTCGTGTACACTATAAGTAAAGTTATAGCTGAGCGGCACTGTACATGCACAAAACAGAGCTACATGTAGTATAATGAAGTGAAAGCAATCTCATAACTTAATAATTTCTACACTATAGCCTATTGAGCTATGGCGTTTGAAAAATTTATTCAATTTCTGAAAAAATTATCATTGTTCAAATTCAGCTCTGAAAATATAAAATATTTCCAAAATTTTATTGATGCAATTTTGTTTTATTTTATTTTATTCAGTTTAGCCTGATTTGAAGGCGGCTCAGTTTGCAGAGGATTAATGAGAAATTGTTTTTTACCTGGTAGACTTTCTTTATAATACTTACATGTATCTTACTGAGGTATAATGACAGAAGCAAGATGTCCAAGACTTTACATTCGTCAATGTAAGGCGCCGCTACTTTCACATTATATGAAATTATGAATATTACTTTTCTGTGTTAGGTTTGAAGAGTGTAAAACATTAATGACAGAAAATCTTTTGATTGTTGTTCTCTACTGTTCTCTACTGTTCACTGATTTTTTTCTCATTTATTACCTATTGTGCAATTTCTGACGTGTTTCATTGAATCTTAACATGATTGGGACAAGCCTAAAATCATGGCCCGTGTTTTCCTGTTTTTAAGTATCAATTGATATAGCCCGTAGGCCAGGCTGTTAGCAAGAGGACATAGGCAGTTGCAGGCCTGGGCATTAGAGGGCAATGCCCATGTTAACTTTTTGACCAATAATTATATTCATGATTCTGGTGTGGGCATCCAGTATAAACTGTGGTAGTTCAGCAGGCTTCTTTGTTGTTTTATGCTAAGAAACCATCTCAATGAAGTTATAGATCAGTATTGTCCATTTTCCTTGCAAAATTGTATGGAACCACACCCACTAATTATTGATGCCCAGGTCAAATCAAATTTCTGCAACCGCCCATGCAAGAGCGGCCTTTCAATCTGTTTAGGTGACATCCTCTTGCAGCTAAGCCCAGAACCCATAGATACTCGCATATAATTATTGCTGGCCGACATCAAAGAAGCACTAACTTGGACTCGCCCCTACTATGATAATAAATTTTAATCAATGAATTTTTATTAAGTTTCATCCTCGGCTTCATCAGCATTTCCCATAGTTAGATCTAGTTGCTGGATTGCTGCTTGGCGAAATAGAATCAATTGGACTTGAATATGGGGTCTTGGTTCAGTCAGTGCTGTTCTTCTGGAAGTGACAGACCAAGTAGCACATATGTTGCTGGTATGTTTCTGTATTAAATATCAACTGAAATAATGAAGTATAACAATAATTATTGGAATTTATAGCGAGGAGCCAGTATATATGCTTTTAATCTTAAAATTGCAGCCCCCTTTCTGCATTATCAGTGTAAATAACCATTGAACTGTAGCAACTAATTATCCACTCTTGATAGTACTGGCTTTACTAAGTACTACAGTTGCTACAGACACCAAGTCTTAGTAAGGGAAGGGTTTAAAATTTACCCATTGCTTTATGTGTGCAACTGTAAGTCACTAGTGTTGTATAAACAAATGGCAACATGCATTAAACTTAGATTAGCCGAATCTTATGTTGATATTGTAGCACACATTTTATTAGTTTAACAACTATGATACTTCCAGTCACAACACAAATTCACTTAAAGCACCATATAAACTCTAAACCAGCCTTATATAACTATTTTTGGAAATATTAAATAAAAATATAAGTATCATCACTATGCAAGATATGTTGATGTTGTGTTGTTAATAATATAATATTATGTCCCTTATGAGTTTAAATTTAGACCAGAAGTGATAGTTACTGCATTATGATGCAATACAATGACTTGTAATAATAATATAAAAAGGAATTTCAGGCTTATCCCAAACATATGTTCCAGTTTTTTTGGGTCTAAATTCAGTCAGTCAGAACATATAGTGCATTAGATGTGTTGTTTGATGTTTTCAATACATGAATCACTATATTCATATGAATGCAATGATCAAACTATAGACCCCTTTCGGCGAGAAGTAGCAGCTTGTGAATATCATTAATTTTGCAATGAAATCATTATATCTCAGTTACGGTATACACCCACACACAATAATTGGCCGCCATGTTTTACGTCAAGCAGCAAGTGCTTTCTGTGTCCTGGAGATCTTGGTCACTACATTTTGAAGCTAAAAACTATTCTAGAGTCAAGAAAGATGCCAAGAGAGCCAACCTAGGGAGTATAGTGCAATACTCTTGTTGTATGAGCCTGCTTTCCTCTTTGGGCTGTGACAGAGAGTCAAGAACTGATCGTTCTGGCTCTCCAAGACTTCTTAAGTCTTCAAATATCTTGCTATAGTAAAGAACAGTTGATATGAAGCCTCTCATAGTCCTGAGTTCAGCACAACAAAAGTTTTATTGGCAAAACAGCTCTACTTTGCACATCAGCCATTGAAACTCTGCATAACTTTGACGTAAAACATGGCGGACAAAAATCCGTTCAATATTATTTCTTTGTATATACGGTATCACAAACTAATTCTCGCCTAAAGGGGTCTATAATCATAAAACCACAACCATAGACATTGCAAATTGACATGAATTCTTTGTTTACACACCTCATTTTTTGTAATTGCTGTGTAAATTGCTGTATACAGTACTGTAGAGCCTAAGACTCTTAATGGACACTTGCACCAGTTATATTCCTTACTGTAGCTTCCACATAAAATACTTTCTTGTACCAACATGCACTATATATTTTATAACAATTTAGGTAATCATCACAGCTTACCCTATTACCAAGAGTATACATAATATAAGGAATATTTCTATTCATTATGTGTCTTCTTATCAAAAGTTTTGATTATTTTAAAGCCTTAATTCATAGTTATAGTAGTATGGTAGTAGTACAAACACCTATTCATGAAATTTCATGGAAAGAGTGCATAATATTCATTGACTATTCATTGGGATACACTGCATGTGACACAGCACTTAAAGTGTACACTGCTGCACCAAATTAACTTAAACAATTTTTCTAATTTCTACTGTCTTTTTTGAAATTGTACTCTGTATTTAAAAAAATAATGATGTATACATGTACGATATGATGAATTTTAAAAAATTATGTAATATGAAGTACATTCTTGTTTACTGTAAATACAAGAGTACATGAAGGTCTTGCTCTGTGTATGACCTTTAATTCCTTTATTTTATTCTTTTATTCAGATATTCGAGTATTGGATCACAGGCAATGTAACATAATATGGAGACAAGTACAACCAGTTGTGGGTGAACTTACTGTTGCTGATATACATGTATGTGATCATGTGCATGATAATAATAATAATAATTGAATCTCTGTATCTATGCCTATACCATAATAGAAAGTATAATTAGCTGTTTTTAATTTGGTGAATGTATTATAATAATGTACCATTGAAAATTTATACTCAAGTAATTTAAAGATATAGTACATGTTTTTATACAATGTATCTGTGTAATCATATATTGCTATAGCCAATAATGATTAATGAATACTAATTTTTCTATTTATTTTTGAACTTCTCTTTCTGTTGTGTTTTTATAATTAGTTAGTACGTGATAATGGAAGACCTTACCGTTGCTCAAGCACAGATGTCTTCAAAGCTCATGTTGTTGATACTACAACCAACCAAGAAGTGAATTGTGTTATTGAACCAAGTGGATCACTGGTTGGACGCTCACAAGTGACCATCTCATTTACTGCCAGAGTTTCAGGAGAATATTTGGCAAAGTTTATGATGAATAAACAAATATTGGGTAGAAAATGGAGAATTGTTTATCCTGGTAAGAAGAAAAGAGAAGCACTTAAATAAATTCCATTCATGTCCTTTGCACTATCATAATACCCCTGCTTCTCATAACCCGAATTTTTCTCTTTTTTCTTTTAGATATTTTAGATCACAGACAATGTAAAGTAATATGGAGACAGTTACAATCAGTTGTGGGTAAACTTAATGTTGCCGATATAGAAGTATGTGATCTGACTCTTAGCTTTCCTTTAATATTCATTTTTATTAGTTAGTATGTGATAATGGGAGACCTTACACTATTAAAGGCACAGATAACTTCAGAGCTTATGTTGTGAATGCCCAAAGCAACCAACCTGTCAATTGTGTTATTGGAAAAGGCACATCACTAGTTGGATGCTCATTAGTGACTGTCTCATTTACCATTAACACTTCAGGAGAGTATCTGGCAAAATTTATGATTAATGGAATCACATTGGAGAAAGAATATAGACAAATAATTCAAGCTGGTAAGAAGAAAGATAAAATTTTTTCAATTATTTTATAATTAATGATATTTTTACAAAAATTCAAGCCATTTCACAACACTTTTGACGGCAAAAGTTAATTTATACTGCAGTATAATGGTTTGCACAACTTTATTCTTGTCAGTTTCACGTCATTTTTAATTATTAAATTCCTCATCTTTATGATCATGTAGTGTAGTCTGCCATAATAGTTTATTTTGCAAATTCTTTGAAATGCAATTTTTGCAAAATATATATATATATACAGCACCATAAAAAGTTTTATGGTTCTTTACCAGCCTTGTGTTAAGCCTGGCAGAAATTTTGATTTAGCTATGGGCTGTATCAATCCATTACTATAATTTATTGGGCATATACATATAGTATTACAACATTAATTTTTTGCCATTATTTTATTAAAATTACAATTACCACTATTTCTTGAAACTACATGTACTTTGTTATAATTATTTAGAACATTTGACACTGCTTAATTAATTCTTTTTCCATTTTCCTTTTAGGTCCCCCTGATAAAACTAAAACTGTTTTTGAATTAAAAACAGCAAATCTTATTATGAAGTGTGAAACCTTTTTTCCGATTGTCATGACACCTAAGGACTCTTATGGAAATAATGCTACCCTCCATGAAGCTGAGATAGTGTTTGAATCAAAAAAAGTAAGAATATCGCTAGATTTATCAAACTTGTGTGAGCCTGCCAATAGCTAGAAATCATTTTTCCATAAAAATGAAAACATTAAATTTTTATGTGAATCATTTCAGTCATATTTGAGTCTTGCCACCTTTTTCTTCCCTAATTCCTTCCCTCTCTCTTGATTATACTTATTCTTGCAGGATAGTAATGATGCTCCTTTAGTTGATGTGTGCTACAATGTTAGCAAATTGGATGATGAAGAGAAATATGAGATCCTAGTTAAACTTGAAAAACCTGGCTATTATCACTGCAGTGTTAAGTATATGGACAAGACACTAAAAACTATTAGTGCTATTGTTTTAACAGGTAATTAACTCTACTTTTTGATACCCATTTTTTACTTCCACTTTTTTCTTAGATAGAGATACTGAGAGGATGGAAAAAAATTGTAATGAATCGTCATTTCACACAGGTTATAATTGTAAATTGATGAAAGGCAAAAAAACTAAAGACAAACTGTGCTTTATATCACCCACAGTAAGTATTCATGTAGATTACTGCATGGGCAGTACTGCGGGACTTGAAAATAGTTTATTATAAGAATTTTAATCACAAAAACTGCATGCATGCCTGTTGCTATTGTAGATCTAACTGATTTCATGAATATTTAAAAATTTCAGAGTACAAAATAAATTATGAACCTCTTTAAAAGAGTATTTGTGGGGTTGCATTTGTTGATGTTTTATTATGTGGATTTTATTATATGCAGATTCTTCAAGTCCATCCCACTAAATTGAAACTATTTTCTAAAAAGTATACTTTTAAAGTCTGTCGTAGTACACAGGTCAGTGATAAAACAGTTTTACACTTGTTATACAGATTATATTGGATATCATTCTATTTTGTACTGTCTATTTTCTTAATTAAAGCAAAATTTTCATTTTATCCTTATTTTCTCTCACTTCTTTGATGTAGCTCATTATGCAGTCGACTCCAGAGATGTTTACTATTGATGATGGTGTTACATCATTTACACTTACTTCTCCTGACAGAGAATTGATTGCTGCTATTTATTACTATTTTAATGAGAAAAAATTTGATAAATGTAAGTGTGTGTTACACATGATCATCAATAAAATTTGATGACTATGTAAAAATCTTTTCCTACTCTTGTAATTGTTTTTGGCAATTTTAATTCTTTGTACAGGTGGAATTTCATTTCAGGACAAAAAGAAATATTTCCAGGAAAAACTAATGATGAAGAATGATGATGATGATGATGATGATGATGATGATGATGATGATGATGATGATGATGATGATGACAGACGACAAATTGTCATAAATGTTAATAGATCTCAAATTTTGGAAAGTGTAAGTTTCTTGCTGCAATTAAATACTTCTCATTGATTTACAATGCATTCAGTATAATAATTATGTTACATGTAACTGAGTTTCTCAAGCAGTACAATACAAATATTTATAAAAGTTTCAAAAAGAGATTTTTGACTTCACTAATTTCTTAGGCCATGAATGTTACTATGCATCTTTCAAAAGATGAATGGAAAAAAGATGTTTTTGTGAAATTTGATAGTGAAAAAGGTGATTATAGTGTACTCTCCTCTTCTATAAAGTGATACTCTTCTTTTATACAACCTTATATAACTTATTTAACTTCTTTTATGTAACTTCTAGATCATTTCTACATATAAGATTATTTTTGCTGACATGCTATATCTACATTTATATATTATTTGTATATTTAGGTATTGATTGTAGGGGCGTATCAAGAGAATTTTTTAATTGCTTATGTGACGTCATGTTCAGTGGAAGAAACCCTGATGGGCTCTTCAGAGCTTTTAAAGAAAATGACATGCAATCCTTAGTAAGAAAACATATGCTGTATTATAATGACCAGACTGGAAACTTTTGGTCACATGCAAATAAGATGTAATAATGTTACTAAGTTTACTGTTTTATACAGGTACATCCCAATCGTGATAAAGAAAGAAATGAGCATTATGATTTGCGTTATTATTATTTTGCTGGGCTAATTGTTGGCAAGTGTCTATTTGAGACTGCAAAGGGTAATACATTACTGGTGAGGGCAAAATTTACACGATCCTTTCTTGCTCAAATCATTGGATTGAGATTAACCTGGAAAGTAAGCATAGTATATAATTATCACAATAGTAGAGGTGATGATTTTATTCTGTGGAATGGGTTTTGTGTTAAAATTTATGTTAGCTTCAAAATTTTATGTTAATTTCAATAGATTTTGTCAGATTGCATTACATGCATTCAACAAATTAGCATGCATGATGTATAGTTTAATGACTACTGTATTTATGTTTAGTACTTTGAAACTGATGATCCTGATTTATACAATTGTAAAATAAAATGCATCAAAAATGGCAGCATATCTGATCTTGGCATGGATCTTACATTTGCAGAGGAAGAGTATGATGGTAGTTCAATGAATCCCAGGGTAAGTGTGTAATCAATGTAAGCAATGTAAGAGAATAGACAACTTTTTTGATACTTGCATGTGAAAAGCTCTTGAATTCAATGTGCATGCACTTAATGTAAAAGGACAAAGTTAGCTCAGTCTTAATTTGCACACTGTATCATTGTAACATAATGATGTATATTAATTTCATACCCTTTTTAGTTAGTACCATTAGTTTCTGGTGGTGCTAAAATTCCTGTGACTGAATCAAACAAAATTGATTACCTCAATAAATTGGCAGAACACAGGCTGAGAGATCGTGTTTTAAAAGAAATAAATGAGTTCATGAAAGGTATTATGTCAAGTATCTATTTATGACTTTTTTTATATCTCTGCTCCCACTAAAAGGACTAAACCTTTTGGTACCAACTGAATTATTTAGCATTTTTGATGAGAATGAGCTTGAGGTTGTCAATTATTAATAATCAAAATTGCTATTTATATCATTATAAATGTAGCTTTTAATGTGTGGGCTTCAAGAATTGAGTGTACAAGATCTTCGCCTCAACACTAATAACAATGTCAGTGGACAGACTATTGAGTGGTTCTGGACATCAGTAGATCAGTTATCTCAGGAAGAATTTGCCAGACTTGTACAGTTTGTAACTGGGAGCTCTCAAGTTCCTGTTGGAGGATTTGCTGAGCTGCAACCAAAATTTACCATTTTACTTAGTGGAGAGACAGGAAATCGATTACCTTATGCTCATACATGGTAATACTGAATTATGCACTTCTCAAACTAGATAGATACTACTAAGTACATGAAACTATGTTTTGTTTACGGGTAACAATGCATGTTGCATGCTGCATAATCATCATGCAGCTAAGCTACCCTTTGCATATTGCAACAAACATGAAGTATTACCAAATTAGTAATACCTGGTTGTTTGAGTTTCTAATGATTTCTTTTTATAATAGTTTCAATCAACTCTGTCTTCCTGTGTGTGAAAGTTATGAGCAGTTCAATAATGTTCTGATGACTGCCATTAGAGAAGGAGCTGAGGGTCTTTTGATGGCATAATTTTCAAAATAATAATTATATATATATATATATATATATATATTTTTTTTTAATACTATTTTGTATTGAATTTTTTCTTTTGTCTATTTTGTAAAAGTGGTGTGATAAATTTTTGATAATTTTGTATTATGTAAGATATTCCTTAACACATTTGCTATTGTGCTTTAAAGTTTATTAATAATAATAAGTTTGGTTACTTAAGTTACACCCCTATTGCATAGATATTAGAGTACAAATAAATATTATTATTTGTACTCTAATATCTATGCCTATTGGCATAAATTTCATGTACTCTTAATATCTATGCTATTGGTTTATTATTGAACGGTTTTGAGCCACACCTTAAACCACATAATTGACCCCGCTATAAAATTAGATCTAACTTTCCCCGGGGACAATTTAAAGGCTAGGCGTGGTAGTCACGCCTTTTAATAAACCACGTGCGCCCTGCCTCCAAAGCTTAAACTCTCACCTCTCTCCATTTTAAATTATGTCTACTGCTCAAGGAAGTAACGAGGCTCTGGAGAGTGCTGGAGGTTTGGTAGACAAGTACCAGGTCTCAGATCAACGCTTCTACGACCTCAGTGGCCTACTTAGAGTGACATCGGACCGTAAGTCATCACGTGACCCATCCCTTAATCACGTGATCTCTTCTAGGTCTCACAAATGGAAGTGGACAGTCAGATGTTGATTATCCTTTTCTCTCGTCTCTGTTTCCATCACTGGATGGTATGCCACTCATCGGTGATGTAGACCATACTCCTTTACCATCGGAACTGGTCCAGGAATTTGAGAGTATCCTCCTAATACATGTACATTAATGAATATAATATAAAGTATACATAATTATAATTTAATAAGTGATGTTGTCGCTTATTGCATAACCAGTACATTACATTTTAAATGGTAACTATTAATATTGATTATACATATAATCAAGAATAATAATACATGTATAAATACATGGTTTAATTGAACCACATTTAATATGGACAGGTTTAATGGGTTTAATATAAAGGGCATACACTTTTAATGGGATTAGTTTATTAAGACACTAAACATGTACATGTACAAGGTACGTATAATGGGATTGGTTTATTAAGGTGAGGAAACTAAATTTGGAGTAAGTTATCAATTATATTGAATTTAATTTGGCTCGCGTATCTAATGTTTCATGAGATATAGCAAACTGTTAACATTAAAGCTGCCAATCATGTTTTTGGAAGAATTGCCAAATGAGCACATCATCTTTTACAGTATAATATATGTGACCATAATTGACAAATGGTACCTTATGGCAGATTGAAAAATTTGTCTTTGTAGCCAAGAAAATCCAACTTCCCAAGCTCCATTTATCATAAAATTACTCCAGAGGATACAAAAAGTTACCATGTAACTTCTAGAAACAATTGTAGACTAACAGAGCACTCACAGGTTGATACTTTCCATTATAATTATGAATTTCAAAATCCGTCATAAGGTACCTTTTCTCAATTATGGTCACATATAATTTCACATTTAATGTAGAAAATACATGTGAATATTTAATTTACACTTCAATTCATTAAAAATACAATGTACATGTAATTATGTGTAATATGTATGCATCTATATACAGTACATCCATTTATTGTTCATTTTTATTCATTCCAATGTCATGATTCTTAATGATGTTCTTGTCCAGATATGCAGTGTAACTCTGATATGGGCCTGATGCCTGTCATCAAGAGAGCCTGGCTTACCATTGACAGCACCATATACCTGTGGAACTATGAAGATGGGTAATGTTGTGATTATTATTATTATTATTATTATTATTATTATTATTATTATTATTATTACTATAGCAAAATATAGACCATGATTTCCCAAAAATTCAACTTCAAACTTACTCCCAATTTTTTTGTATTTTTCTAATGCATACATAGAAATTTAGCTGATTATGAAATTTAGGATCATTTATATTAATATATTTTCCTTTTTAGTAAGGATCTAGCATATTTTGATGGTCTCAAGGAGGTGATACTAGCCGTTGGACTCGTGGTACCTAAACTGGGAGTGTTCCAGGAACACATACGATACCTTCTCTGCTTGACCACGCCCACTGAGATAGTGATACTTGGAGTTAGTTTTAATGGTATGATAATTGATGATAAATTAATAAAATAATGTTTGGTTTAAAGTCAGGATTGATGCATATTGATGTACTTATGCTGTGCAGAAAGTTTGAGCTGATTCCGACTTAAATTTTTGAAGTTATGGCCATTTTTTAAAATGAGCCAATTTTTGAAAAAATCCCTGTACTATAGCCCATGGTTTTTTCAGAAAAATGGCTCCGAAATGACCCCCAATTCTTATTACATTTTCTAATACATATTGATGTACTTATGCTGTGCAGAAAGTTTGAGCTGATTCCGACTTAAATTTTTGAAGTTATGGCCATTTTTTAAAATGAGCCAATTTTTGAAAAAATCCCTGTACTATAGCCCATGGTTTTTTCAGAAAAATGGCTCCGAAATGACCCCCAATTCTTATTACATTTTCTAATACATATTGATGTACTTATGCTGTGCAGAAAGTTTGAGCTGATTCCGACTTAAATTTTTGAAGTTATGGCCATTTTTTAAAATGAGCCAATTTTTGAAAAAATCCCTGTACTATAGCCCATGGTTGGACCGAAAAATGGCTCAGAAATGACCCCCAATTTTTATTACATTTTCTAATACATATTGATATACTTATGCTGTGCAGAAAGTTTCAACTGATTCCAATTTCAATTTTTCGAGTTACAGCCATTTAAAACAATCAGCCAATTTCTGAAAAAATCCCTGTACTATAGCCCATGGTTTTTTTCAGAAAAATGGCTCCAAATTGACCCCCAATTTTTATTACATTTTTTTCTCTCAGAGACCTCTACTGATCCTCATAATGAGCTCCACCTCCTTCCCGAGCCTCTCTTCTGTCTTCCATCAGATAACGTCAGTATGGCTGCTGTACTGGGTACCTGTACTGGTAGGGTATTCCTCGCTGGTAAAGATGGCTGCCTTTATGAAGTTGTCTATCAAGTAAGCTTTCAGTGAATTTAGTAATAGATCTTTAACAGTAAAACCCCGAATTACATGTTTATTATATATTAACATAAAAATATATTAATTTCAACGAAGCTAAAAATGGTTTTACTAAATCTTAATTCATGTACAAGTACATCAAAAGACACATGTACAATGTTCTGAGCTTTTAATTTTCCAATTAGCCATTAAAATGCTATTTTCTAATTTAATTTTTTTAATGAAACTTGGCCTGCAATTGCTTAAAAGAAGATTAAAATTTCTTTAAATTAATTCTAAATATCCTTAAAAATTTTCTACATATAGTACATGTACATGTACATGTATTTTTTCTCTCCCCCTCAGTCTAAAGATGGCTGGTTCAAGAAGAGATGCTATAAAGTGAACCACTCCACATCTTACCTCTCCTATATTGTACCCTCTTTCCTCTCATTCTCTGATGAAGGTAACACTCTATTACATCACATGACATCATATTACATCACATTACATCATGTTACATCATAGACCCATTGGTTCAACTAGTGGAGGATAGCTCCCGCAATATTTTATACACGAGAAGTCAAAACGGAACGATTCAGGTCAGATTCTATTTTTAGTAACAGTCTCTATGACGTCATTGACCTGTTACTAATAATAGTATCGTGATTTTATTAATACCATAGGTGTATGATCTGAATGTTGATGGTATGGGACTCTCTTACGTTGCCTCTATGAGTCTTGATACTATTGTAAGGAAATGCTGCAACACTATGAGGTAATTAATTAATTATTTATTATTATTATTAATTTATCATTGCACATGCTTGTATTAATATTATGAGTGAATTCGTAGTCTTATAAAATAAGATTTAAAATCTTTATTTAAAATTATATAAAATAAAATGAAATAAAAAATTTTTATGTGTTGGTATATTGCCATAGGATTGCTGATAAGACTCTTTTTAATGGAATCATTCATTTATCACTGATACCACTAGCTGAATCATTCACACTTCACCTACTGGCCATAACTAAAGTAAAGAAAGAATATACAATGTACAATGTACATGCTATTGCTCACGATATAAACGTGTGCATGTATAGTTTTAAAAATATTATTATTTTATTTATTTTTTGTCTCTAGTCTGGTGTTAGGCTTTATTTCACTACGACTCCCCAAGGGAAGACCCAGCGTCCCTCCCTCCTCTCCCTCGTCCACGTCCGCCTCCCCCCTGGTTACTCCCCCTCTAACGCTGCCTCTAAACCCGGTCCCACAGTCCATCAGGGCTTCTATAGACGTGGGTGCCTCCTCTTGGCTAGTTCTCAAGCTGAAGACAGGGATATTATATGGTTGGTTGATCCTGACTTGTATCCGTTTCAGAATAGTCTTGTGGAGGCTTTTGTGAATTATCCACTTAATGGTAACTAATACATTTACATGTACTGTAAATGGTGTACATGTACTTGTACTTTACAATATAATTTTGATCAGGATCAGCTCATAGGAATCAGTGTTTCCCACAAAGCATGCTAAGTGAGCTAAACAGCATGAGCTTCATGAGCTGACAAGCATATAATATGGCATCTGGAGCAGCTTTAAAAGTTCATAAAAGATTTAATTTTTATCAGAATCAGCTCAAACTTGCTACAGAGCATGTACAGTACGTGTATCAGAAAAAAATTATAAAAATTGAGAATTCTTTTCTAGTTATTTTTGGCGAAATTTGGCCAAAACTCCTGTACTATAATACTGGGATATTGGAGCAACTTTCCTATTTTCTTTTCTTTTTTTATGATTCCTCTCTCTGTCTTTCTACAGGTAGGACGTGGTGTATGGCTGAGTCCATAGAACCAGGTGAACTGGAGGCTGTACAATCACTAACAACACTACCACCAGCTGTAGTCACTCAACACACTCACCCACCTAGAAGATTCATACTACTAACTACTAATGTAACTCATTCACTTTTAATATTCTCATCTCTCTCTCTCCCTCTCTCTCACACACAGATCTCTTTTAATCTACAGTAGATATATTATTTCATATTTAGTATAGTTTGATTACCAGATTGCTATGATGACCTGTTTTTAACAGACATAGTTTATGCTATGTCTATACTTGTATAATGCTTTGCTTGATAAAGACTGAATCACACTAATCTACATCTAGTTTTAATAGCTAGCTACCTATTGCCTTTACTTTCCAATTTTCCCTCTCTCTCACTCTTATTACATGTACATGTATGTTAGTTAACTATATCTATAATTCTCTTTCTCTCTCTGTTTCTTCTCTCAGGGTTCATATATCATAGCTAAGCCACGCCCAGTTGATCAGTTACAGTACATTTTAGAGCAAACGAGATCAGGCCAAGGACAAGCTCTAGAAGAATTCTTTCATCTCCACGGTAACATGCAGGCCTCCGCCATGTGTCTCATACTAGCCACAAGACCAAATAAGGAGGTACGTGGGATCTATTGTGTGTTGCTAGGTGCGTTCCTCTTGTTGCTAGGTGGCTCACTGGGCGACTGAGGCTTATTTCAAGCATGGAGGAGAACCTCATTTTATTTTTCCAACGACTCTCGGACCTAACGGGGCGGGGCCTTCTCCGAATCAGTTCCAGCAGCAACCCTCATCGCCATTTTCTAGTTTTGTTCAAGCCCCGCCTTCTTTGGGCGGGGCTCTCGGTCGTCCTGTGATTGGTCCGGAGGTACAGTTGTCAGGGAAACACAACGGACTCATTTTGTACTTGGCACGTCTTCTTCGTCCACTGTGGAATGTGTCTGTTACCATAGAAGAGAAAAATGAAGGATCCGGTGACGTAAAAGTAAGAAATTGCTGTTGTAACGTTCAAGCTTTGGGCCATTTTGAAGAAAAAAAAGATTTGCTATATACTCTGATCTTAGATTTGGGCATGGAAAAAAAAGAAAAAAAAACCAGGGAGCACCCGGGATTGAACCGGGGACCTCTCGATCTGCAGTCGAATGCTCTACCACTGAGCTATACTCCCTTACACGCTATACAGCTGCTTAATTAACCGGTTTTATTCTCAACAGGTAATGAGTCACTATGACATTATGGAGTTGGCTGTATTAGGAGAGCAACTGAGAGAATTAAAGGCATTTCTTGATAATAATATTCAATTTTTCACAGCAAATGACATCAGCAGTCAAAAGTAATTCACTTACATACAACAGCTTATAAGATTAGCAATTATTATGATTTATATTTGTGATTGTATGGTGTAGTTTTATTATTTCTTTACTATTATATGGTTCATTTTGTTGTTTAGACATTCTTCTCCAGCTAATATTCATCAAAGGATGCTTTACTTCATGAGACCTGATGGAATGCCAACAGATAGCCCTGACAATGTACAGCAATCACTTCTGAATAAGTTTAGATGTAAGACTAGAAGTATCTTTTGACTCACTCCTCTCTCCCCCCCCCTCTCTCTCTCTCTCTCTCTCTCTTTCTTAAGTACATGTATACTTTTAATTGTGTGGAGGGACCTTTCAAAGCCTAACTTAAAGTGATACAATGAATGATGTATCAGAGAAGTGTTAAAATTAGTACACTACTTACATGTACATGTACAATTAACAGTGGACTTGAAGGGTATTTTTGCTTTTGT